>NW_010104115.1:0-66652 GCF_000699245.1 Pterocles gutturalis | reverse complement strand
CCTATACAGTGATCCTCTGTACGGCTTCTCCTCTGCTTGGCATGGTAAAATAATATAGCCAGAGATTATATTTTTTTTCCTCCTACATATACTCCCATTTAGTTTCTCAGGGAAAAAAAAAAAAACTTTTCAAGCTCTCAGGGGTTTGCTTATTGTGTTTAGAAAGAACTAAAGTTAACCGTGACAGCCACTGAGGCGTTTCAAGCCTGCTGCGTTGGATTGGTTTATCAAGGGGATACGATGTGTCCTTGGGGAAGAACAGGTACCAGTGGGCCTTCATCCCTACCCAGCCGGCGGCCTCGATTCAGCAAAATTCTCAAGTGTGTAGCTAAAGCCGAAGCACATATTTAAGCTTCATTGACTTCAAAAGGTTTTAATCACACATAAAATTAAGCAAAGGCTTTGATAATTTGGGACCTCAGTCAGATCTAAGGACCTCTAGGATATCAGGAGATCCTGGCTATGTTCAAGGTATGTCTCCAAGCACAGGATACATACGGCACTCAGTGTAAACTCCTTAATTAGCACATAATCTGTAGATTACGAGGAAATATTAGTCTCTTCTCGATCAGCACCATCAAAGTCATGACAGCACTGCAGAAACCATTCTCCTTTAATTACATGTGATCATCGAAGCTAACCACGTACTGTATAATTAGTAAGAAAAATGAATTATTTAAGTAACTTGCATTTAACAAACAGTGCTGCCATTCTGATTGCAATTCAGTATTCAATCACCATACAAAGACCTTCTTCTTATGCAGGAAAAATCCCGCTTCTAAGATCTGTCAGATTCGAGAATTTTTCCAAGGTTTTCAAACATAAAGTCCTATGTCCTTATACAGACTTGAGGGTCAGTAGCGACAAGGTAGCTTATCAGGCAGACCGATCTCTGGAGCAGGTTTCTAGGTGGATTAAGCACAGCTATGCACTGCTGTGAATGGAGGAAACCAAACAAAAAATAATGGGGAAAATGATAGCCTTTCTCTCACTTGACAGAGATCTTGCTTGCCCCTCTTTTTCCCTTGTACATTTCCATAGTTTTGTAGACAGGTAATTACATGTCTGATGTAAAGATCAACCCTCAGAGTTCATGCTTCACAGCTGACAGAATTTAGTTGCAATTTTATCCCAGTAATCACAGAGTAGGTAGAAATGCAGCTGGGATGCAGCTGGGGTGGAGGTGGAAGAAGAGCTCACTTGACCAACTCATCGAGATTTTTCAAATGGAAGACCTGGAATCAGACACCGAGTGACTGCTCTTACCTGTAGCTTCATCTTCTAAGCATTGGAGAGAAAGACGTGAAGCCACGCAGAGCTAAGTTCTCACAACACAAGACAGGGTTGCAAGACCATCCCAGCTCGCTCTCAGGTTAGCACACCTGAGCAGAACGACACCCAAGCCAGTCACTCTGCTCTCTCAGAAAGGCAGGGTGAACCTAGACAGTCCTCAGCTGTCTCCCAGCCAACTCAGCATCTCTGCCCTGCAGTTCCTGGCTCTTCCATCCTGGCAGGAGCGAAGGCAGAGCCAGCTCAGGCTGCCTGTCCTCCCTGCCCGGACATGCCCTTCATTTCCCACGGAGCCCGACAGCTACACTCGCTTGGACTGAAAAACAAGCGAATGGCTGGTAGCCATGTGGGCTAGTGAGCACATGTCATTTGTGGAGGACAGGAGCAAGAAACATCTCTCTGAATTTGTGGCATCGAGAAACATCTCTCTGAAGTTACAGCATCAAGAAACATCTCTGTGAATTTACACCATCATAACCCAATCTTGCAGCTTCCTCCGAAGCAGGGAGTGGACTCTGCTGGGCAGAAGAGGAGAGGATGCTGGTGTAGAAGGACAACATGGGCATTTTCATAAGGACCTTGGCTCAGAGGCTCTGCTCCATTGTCATCAGCTGGTCTGGGGAGGTCAGACCGAGAGTTACACTGCCAAGGGCTGCCAAGATTACGTGTAAAAGAAAAATGAAATGAAGAAAGAAATAAGCAGGAGTGAAGTGAACAAACATTTGGTTTAACAGCAGCTTCCACTCACCTGGCACTGCATCTTGTCAAAACATCTTTATCTCATCACCAGTGCTGCTTGGCAACAGCGTCATGCCATCCAGGGGCCTGTAGGGCAAATAAAACCTTTTTACAAGATGTGAAGAAAAAGCAAAGAGTGAAAATAGCTTTGCTGCTTTTCTAGCGACAGAATGGCCAGTAGAGAAAACTGATTTTCCCTCTACAGAACCCAGTGTTAATGACTGGAGAGGAAATGAGTCCTGAAATTACCATCAAACATTTGCCTGTCTAACACATGCTTGTTCTTGAAGTCTTCAGTCACTACTGTTTCTACAGGGTTGTGCCTGGAAGCACCTCCTTCTGACACATACACTCATAGAACAAACCAGATACGTATCCAAAACTGGTCCTAAGAAGCTCCAGCACTGGAGACTCTCAGGTCTCAACAAGCAGTGACTGTTTAACAAATCTCACAGGTGCAATTTCTATTTCACAGAGGTGATAAAACGTGAAAAGATCTGGTCAATCAGAGATGTGGGAAAAAGACACAAGAGCCCTGCCCCTGCTCTAACCATGAGGCTAAACCCACTCGAAGAGTGACAGTCCAAAATACACTTTGGACGAGAAGATAAAGTCAGGAGCATCGCAACTAAATTGGGATGTCTTCAGCCATATCACAACTGTGCTCTGGTGCTACTGAACTCTCTTGAGCTGCCCTTTAGCAGCACATCCCTTTCTAAAGCTGCCAGCGCCTTTGTTCTTCTCAAGAATAGCTGGCCGCTCGTGCACACGGAGGCAGGGGAAGGCTGGACACTGCGTGTTGCATTGTACTGTCAGGCTAAATAGAAGCTGATGGGATAATAATTAATTGCAGTCTCCCTGTAATAAAAGACAAGACAAAGCAAGAGATATAAATAAAATCATCAAAGGAACCCACAGAATAGGAGCTGGGTCTGCATTTTGTGAGCAATTTACAAGCCAAAGGAAGGTTGGGAACCCAAGGACTGAAAAGCAATAAAAATCTATGGAGCCCTCACAAATCCGTGACAGCGTCTCACTGATCTGTCTTGTTACCAGAGAGAGGTATAAATTCCCTCAACACCTTTGTTGTTTAAGGAGCTGGAAAGGGAACGGGGAAAAAAAAGGCTTGACGTGGGAGTGACCTGCACCTCACTCAGACCCGAACAGCAGGGAGGTGCCCTCGGAGAGAACAGAGGAGACAGAAGGCACCCAGCTCTGCTCTGAGGGCAGCAAGCTGCCAGCAAGTGCCGCCAGCCTGAAAATATGGTCTGGAGAGCTCTGGGCAGCCGGGATTGCTTTAATAGAGACATTTTTAAACTCTCTTTGTACCAAGAGGGCTCCTTTCCTTATGGTCTGTACAAAAGCAAACCCTGCCCTGACCTATAACTTGCCAAAGCCCAGCTGCCTGTCCCTGCTCTCCAGCTGTTGTCATGACCGTCACCTTGCAGCTCGGGGGGGAAGAAGTGGTGACAAGGCAGAGCAAGAGTTGAAAGGGCCTCTAACGCCACCCCAACTTCGTGGGCAGCTGCAACCTCGAGTTATGGGTAGAACACAGAGGGGAACCCTCCTGCTTCCTTCCCATAAGGCTGCGAGAAAGGAAAATGGACACAGAAAAGGATGGATATGAAGGGACGGGAGGGAAAGGTCCTCTGTCTTTGGACTCAACTCCTATTTAATGCTTAATTCTCCCTAAAGTCAGATAAACAGGTGCCTAAATATCCTCACAGCAACAGCCGTTACATGACAGATCCCTCTGCTCAGCAGCCTGCCCTGCTCCCCAGCTCAGGGAGTATCTGATGCGACTCAAACTCAAGGGCAGAAGAACTGGAAGAAAAAAATTATTGGGTGCTCTCATAAAAGAGGAAGAGATACAGCCCTCACACACATCTGGGCCTAACTGCTCCTGGTACAGGCCTCTTCTCGTGGGAAATGGGCCATTCAGCTCATCTCCATCTTGCCATTAATCCCACCAGAGAGATACAGAGACTTCCCTCATTCCCACCCCAAAGTGAAGGCAGAGGCTAAGAAGAGAAGGAAAGCAGTGAGGCACATCCTCTGCCTCTACGGTAAAAGCTTTTCTTGTTCAGTGGGTACACACCAGGGACAAGCTGGAAGCACAGATCCCAAATCCCAGCCCCAATCTGGGCTTTGTTTTGTGGGTTTTTTTGTCTCCTTCTCTTTTAAAAATTCTCCTTTCAGAAATTTCTTCTCCAGTTAAATGAAGCCAAGGTAAAGAAACAGCAACTAATTAAACTGAACTGCTGTTGCACCATATCTCCCCCAAAGGCAAACACAATCTTCTTCCCGAAAGAACAAATAAACCCTCAACTAAACAATAACTTCCTTAAGGGAGCCAGCAAAGCCTTTCTTCCACCAGCTACCTAAACAACAAATAAAACAACCAAGAGAAAAAATAGTCGCTTCCCTTTCCCTGTGCCTGCCTCGCCAGAACTTTACATTTCCGCATCAGCGATGCGGGTCAGGAAGGGGACAGTCTCCTCCCCACCTGCAGCACGCAGGGCTCTGCCTTGCTCGAGGCAAGCAGGAGCCAGGGACGTGCTGGGTGCTCACCGAAGAGAAGGGATCACTACGGGAGCCACCCTGCCTTGCGTCTCCTCGCAGACCGGGCTTGTCAGGAAGAAGAGGTGATATGGCTGTAGCCAGGGGCACGGTGCTCAGAGCAAGCTCAGCAGTGCAGCCTCCCCGACTTGGCTCACGAGAACTCCAAATGGATGTCTATTTCTAGCACCAAAAAGGCCAGAGAAGGCTCCCGTCAACCTGCAGGTAACCTGTACTTACTGCCTAAGCAGAGCACATCTCCATCAGACGCAGAGCTGGAGCATAGCTAATGCGCTGCATGGGGGAGAGAAAGACAGACAGTGAGTTAGTGTATGCTCTTCACTCCGAGCAAGTCGAGAGCTGCTACAGAGAGTAGGAGAGATCTGGAAAACACACAAATGTTTGTGGGGGCTGCCACCAGATTCTCCCTCTAGCTTGCAATCAGTCCTGTGGGTTGGGAGAAGGGATGTAGGCTCCAAGCCGCTGCCAAGGGAAGAGTGCACCGTGGCGCAAGCAAGCAGAAAAATCCCAGCTCAGCCGCAGCTGTGCCAGCTCGAGCCGAGACTGCTTCTCACGCCTTGTCACCATCCCACGCCGTGAGATTGCCGGCTCTGCCAGCTGAGGTACGCTTGCCATCGCTCCCTAATCCAGTTCAGTCAAGACGAGCTGTCTTTTTCCATACTCTAAATGTATATAAACGCTTTGCTTCTGCCTCCTCATCCCTCTGTGGGAGGGATGGATACACTGGGGTAAATGACTAATTAGCAGACGTGCTACTGGTGCTTCACATCTCACATCCACGGTCCCCACAGGTTTTAGAAGACAGTCACAGCCCAGCTTGCTCCTCATGAGCATTCCCAGTCCAGACCCATGTCAAACAGACCTTAGCCAGGGCCATTTCTAGAGGGATTTGTGCTCTTTAGGGCAGTCTTGTCCTGCCAGACGATACAATGAAGCCACACGGCAAAGGCATCCCGGACCCAGAAAGATGCTGGGGTTTGTAGCCTGATGAGGAAGGCTGCGACAATCCTTACTCCCTCACCCCAGGAGCCCTCAAGGCTGAATTCACTCTCTGATTGATGAAACACATAACAAACCATGGAAGAGCATTTGGCCCAGGCCTTTGGTGCCTGACAGCCACCGAAATGATGTGTGTAGCCTGTTGATCAGCCCAGGAGGACACAGGTCTGGCTGGATCAGTCCTACAGCTCCCACACCAGACAGTTCCTACAGCACTCAGCTATTCCTGAGAGCCTCCTCGCCCAGCTGGTCCAGAAGCCTCCTCAGTCCAGAGCACAGTCCTGGTTGTGATCTCTAACCTGAAAATCAAAATTCTTCCTGAGGTTTATGCATGAAGCCAGGGGCTCCCAAAAACCCCACTAACTCCATCCTTTCATGTCAGCTGGATGGAGAGAGGTGCCCGCTGAGGCTGGGAGGGTCACGGGGCAGAGTGTCGTGACCATGGGACACGCACGGTGAAGCCGACTCCTGTGAAAGATCAGATCACCGACGTCATCATATTCAGAAGAAGAAAAGCGTGTCAGCAGGGCTTTCACACAAACCTGCTTCACTTTGCGCTGTACGGAACAGAAGTGCAAACAGTTACTTACCCGAGCTGCAGGAAGAGACCTGACAGCAGAGGGGCAGTAACCTTTAGCTGAAATACAGTAACTTTAAAAAAAACCAACAACATTCTAAAGATGGAACAGACACTGATCTGATCACATCTTCAGCTGTAAGATATCCCCTTCCTACCAGCTGCTTTTTTTAACCTGCATCCAGACAATGGGAGCGATGTTCAGTGATACAGTCATTATCACACACTCCACTACCACCCGCTCGAGATAATTCCTACCCACAGGCAGGGGAGAGGGAAAGCGATGGCATTCAGAACGGCTCCTGTTCAACTGTCTGGAAGATGACTGAATGCTGTAGCGCTCAGATCCACACCAGCAGCCAGGTAGGAGCAGGTCAGAGGTGACAGAGAGGATCTTGCCATGTGAATATACAGTTTAAAGAGAAATATTTCACTCTGATCCCATTTAAAGCCCCTTGTGCAGATAGGTCCAAAGAGAAGCTGTCTATGCTGTGGTGCCACCCACAGCAGCACCCAGAAAGGAGAGGATTTAGTCCCAAGCTTACAAACGACTCCAACCTTTGCACTGGAGGAGGGGAAGGGTACAGGCTTCTCCTCTGCCCACCCTGATCATGGATCCCAGGCTATTGCTCCTTTGATCTCACTAAATGGCTCCGATGGCTTATCTCTGATGGCCAGATGCAAGATATGGCCAGGACGTTGAACCTCCTGCATTTCTTGTATCTGAACCATCTTGCTGCCATGCAATTTAGGAAATATGAGAGAGATTCTACATGAGCGTGAGCACACTCACAGGCAGAACCACAGGCAGTTTGAGCCTTTTTATCAGTAAGTGATAACACCTGGACTTTGAGTATATATTCAGATTAGTTTAGTAATTAGTAGTTCATATTCTCAGCAATAGGACACGTGAAATGCTCTTTTGATCTTCCATCCGCATGCTCTTAGATCCCAGACTACATGGCACAAGGAACCAAATGACTACAGCCAGGGTCTGTGGCTGCTCACGGCCCGTGAGGAACGCTGCAGCCCCGTCTTCATGCTCTGCGCTCCAAGATGCGCTGTCTTGTTCCAGGCTTGCTGCGTTATCTGGAAAGAGACAGTCAGGTGAGAACTCATGGATTTTAAATAAAAACAAAGGTCACATCAGGGATCCTGTGAGACAGGACATACATACAGGGGCCCAGCCCACTCCAAGGGCTGGACAGTTTCTTGAGCCTCGCAAGAAGTTGAAGAATACAAGAGTTGGAGGCATTCGGACTGCTTGGGACAGCTACACCACAGTGACAGGCTTGGGTTGGGCAGATGCTTCCAAAATACACCAGTTCCCTGCCCCTCAGACAGGGACTCAGTTGTCCACACCTGCAGACCCATCAGGAGAAGGAAGAACAAGAGACAAAGCACATGGGATGGCCATGACAATCTAACCAAGCTGTACTGCTAACGCTACCAGGAAAGAAATGCTGCACCCTGTAGTTCATTTCTGCTTTGCTTAACGGTGTGTGCCCTAAGAGAAAAACCAGACATCAGCAGCTCTCACTGCGGAGGATTCTTGGAAGAGAAAATGCTCCGTCCAGCTGAGCTCCCAGCAGGCTCAGCTCCTGCAGACAAGCGAGGAATGGATCAGGACTAAGCAGGTATATTAAAACTCTCCCTCTAACTGAGTTTTCACAGCACCTGAGGGGCTGCAGGCCTTATGTTAATGCTCCACTTGACCTTCCGAGCGCTCTCTTTCACTCATGGCCTCACATGACGCAGAGCTGAATGCCCTGTTCCTATGGCAGCACGCAGAGGGCACAAAGCCATTTTCTTGAACTCTCCCTTTCAGGCAGATCATATTTACCTGCTGCGGCCATGAGGCAGCTCAGGGATAGCAACAGCATCCTCAGAGGCTGTTTGGGGGCAGGATGGCAGAGCTTCCAAATCCTGAGGGGTCCTTTCAGCTTAAACGTCATCTGCTCGAGACCAGCAAGCCATGAGCTAGTGCTTGCAGAACAGCTCCCGCACTTCTCCAGTCGTTTCTCTGTTCTTTACACGAGTTTTCTTCCTTCACAAAGGTTTTGTTTTACAGGCAATTTGTTTCTCATGAAGCCTCCACTGCAGCACGTCTGTGGTGAGCATGACATTACCACCTGGCCATAGTCCTGGGAACTGGCTAAGGAGAACAGCCACATGCTCTGAACCCAAGGCAGCTCCCATGCTCACAACCCTCCGGGGTGGCAGGGAAGGACAAACCTTATCACACCAAGGCCCATATGCTCCACAAGCCTGGTGCATCATGGTGCAACCATGTAACCACGTGGGTCAGAGCTGTGTGGAAGGCTCTGGACTGCCAGCGAGGACTGTGGGAGCAGAGGTACTCGGTTCTCTCACTAAAAGATGAAAGCTGCACTGACTCTGGGGGTCTAGGACAAACCTCTTCTCAGGGCTGAACATGAGGATGACAGTCAGGGGTTGGCTGGATGGCTGCCTGCACACCAGGGGTCATGGCTCCAGTTCAGCAGAGCCGTTTGTTCTCTGCCTTGATCTTCATCCCTCGGCTGTACTGAAAGGAAGTTTGTCCGAGACAAACGCATGCAGCACACAATGTCAGCTTCAGAGCAAGCTGCGAGGAAACAGATTGAGTTCTCTGTGCAAACCAACAGCGAAACCATTCCTTGGTGGCTTCTCTTGTGGGACACTTCAAAGGCACCACGCATCCACAACGCAGCTGCTGCCCTGGGGAAGGAGTCGTTGAATACCCTCCATGAATGAGAAGTAAAAATTAAGCAGTTAAGATTTGGCACGTGCATCACAATAAAGATCCCTGAATGCTCAGCTTCTTATTGAACCTAAGGCGGGCTGTTAATTCGTTATTCACTTCCCAGCCTGGAAGGAAAAGCATGTTATACCCGAGGGCCAGAACTGATGAACAGAGCCATAAATCAAGCAGTTTACAAGACCAGCAATTAGGAAACAAGCCGACAGAAGGGAGAACTCTGTCAGTAATAAAGCAGACACACCACAGGATCTGCTGAGTGCTCAAAGCAACTGGGGACACACAGTCCTTTCCACACTCCACGTCTAATTCTTCTAGTCGTCTGCTGCCTTTTCCCTCTCTCTTCTACTTCCCTTTAGTTCTTCCTGTCCCCCTTCCAGTTTTTCCTCTCTTCTCTTCCCCCTCTCTTCCAAAAAGCCTATTTTTCCAGAAAATGCAAGAATACACCTGCTGAGCAAATGGATTTACCAGCTGCTGCCCGGGAGCAGAGGCACGTGTGGTTACCAGCAGCCACGGAAGGGTGGATGCACGCAGCCCTGCAAGTGCTTCCACCACCCCTCCAACATCTCCTTCTTGACTTTAATTCCCTCTTACTCATCACTGCAAATCCTGCCATTGCATTCCTTACTCAAAATGAGCTCCTGGAGCAGAGTCACCAGGTGGCCAAGGGCGTTTAGACCCCCTGTTGGTCCTGGTCCTGTACACAGCTCCGTACCATGCCGCCCTCACACAACCCTCCAGGGAACGGGGGCTGCGGCTGGGGCCCGTCCGACACTCGTTCCTAGATGCTGCAGAGCTCTGCGCAGCTCAGGACACCGGCAAAGTCAGGCCTGAGCAGCTGTTCTCGGCACGCAGCGCAGGCACACGCATGTGAAATCCGAGTGCAGGACACGGGTATTTAAGCAGGCTCTGTTGCTCTCTCACATATCCCTCCTGCTCAGTGCACTACCGCATCTCCAGGACATCACATATTTGGGAAATCACACACAGCGGTGCTATATTTTGTCCACATTAGCCTTTGGCACACAGTATGTGTACCAGTCTCCCTGCCACAAGAGAAATATGGCTATTTACGAGCCTTATTTTGTCAAGGAGGGAGACCAGACACTCCTCCAATCATCCCAAGACTGAATGGATCCGGTTATGCCAAGTTATGTACATGATACTCCAGTGCAGCCTCAAGGGCTGGAATCTCTGATTTGTATGGGGGAATCTCAGATTTATAAAGCCTACTCTGTGCAAACACTCACTGTTACCACCCAGACACCTCCACAGCAGCAGACATCAAGGGTAAAAGCCAAAGAAACAAGATCAGCAGAGTTATCGAGCCCCACAGCACATGCTCAGCCTCCGACATTCCCGCACGTCTCAGCTCACTACACTGACACTTTCCATGAGGTGGGCTCACACCCCAGGGAGCTTCCAAAGCAACAAACCAACCTCAGCAGCCGAAGCCTTTTCCTTTCCACGTTCATCCTCCCTAAAGCCAAGGCTGACGCGTGCACGACACCAGGCTCAAGCACACCCTCTGGAAGAACTGCCAGCTGCCCCTTGTGGCAGAGGTGACCCAGCAAAGGTCCCACCAGGCTCCTGCTGGGGAGGCAGGAGGAATGTGGGTGCCCCGGGGTTCCCAGGACAAGGCCACATGTCACTAGTGACCACAGCCAGCAGGGCGAAGGCAGTTTGCCTTCAGCTCATCAGAAGCAGGGCTGGTAGTCGCTTAAAGGAAACAAAGCATTGCCTTTGAATGAGCATTACTCTAATGCCCTCCCAGCTGCCTGTGGTTTTGATCTTGAATAGGGAAGCTAAAGATTTGTCTGGAAGAGTT
This sequence comes from Pterocles gutturalis, assembly GCF_000699245.1. Lineage (NCBI taxonomy): Eukaryota > Metazoa > Chordata > Aves > Pterocliformes > Pteroclidae > Pterocles > Pterocles gutturalis. The sequence goes on along the minus strand of NW_010104115.1, from coordinate 55,882 downwards.
GCTAGTCCACAAGAGGAGGAAACATCTCCTCTAACCTTGAACACAGAGAGACTAATAATCTGCCTCCCCCAGCTCCGGCATTGGGAGGCTTTGCTGAGCTCTTTGGCAAATGCTGTAGGAAGGGGCTGCAATAGAAAGTTAGCTAATTAGGTCACTGCAGAGCAAAAGGAAATAAAATAGAATTTTTTTCTGGGCAAAGCAGATTCCAGAGAAGGAGGGAACAGCTGCATTACTGGAGACAGGCTGCAGCAAACTCCACAAGGAGTGGGGAGGGGAATGGGTTTCAACGTCTTGTGAAAAGCAAATCCCAGACACGAGGCTATGGCAACAAAGCAAGCTCAGCAGCTGGGGACTCCTTGGGAGAAGACGGGAAATCCTCTTCAAAGGAAGGTTTTTCCCACCCAGATCTTGGCAAGCCACTGTGAGCAGTTCCATTTTGCTTATCCAAAGTCTCTCTCAGGCCAGCCAGACACAGATTTCACACTCAGAACAGCCGGACGCTTTCTGAACTACAGTGCCTCACCCCAAACGTGCTTTTTCCTTTGATGACAGGTAAGATCCCAACAGACTGTGCATGTGGCTTGTAAAAGCGTGCCCTCAGGTGTCCCAGTCTATTACCCTGCAGTCCCCTGGACTCACAGAGCCATGCAAGGGTCACCCGTCAGCCGAAGGCCTCCATCAGGGAGCATGCATGGAGCTGTGCTGCTGTCAGCACCCTTGGAAGATTTCATAGGTGGTCCTCTCCTACAGCATGATCAAAAAGCTTCTAAGCTGTCCACGTTGTATAGTAAAGAAGAACATAAAAGAACAGCAACTGCTGGTACTTACTGCTGGATTTGTTTTCCCAGAAGTGACCTAGAGGCTTTCTATGGCATCAGGTAGGCTTTTGAGTGGCACTTGAAGGAAATTCCAGCTGCTCGGCTTTGCCCCGCTCCGGGAAGGTCAGAGCTCCACAATAAGCCATATGTTCAATCTTGGCTTCCCCTCATAATGCCAAGATGTGTCTGCAAGGAATAAAGCCAGAGGGAATGTTAGCTGATCGCCACTGAAACGGAGCCTCTCCTTGGCTTTCACCCTAATTAACTATCAAGAGGCGGTGCCGGAAGGGCCCTGCATTGCCAATAAAGAATGTGGGGTTGGTAATTAATTAGTGGCCTATTGGGATCCCAGCACCTCTCGCCCACAGCCGAGCTCTACAGATTAATACAAAGGGGATTTAATGGAAACACAGCAGTTTCCCCATTATGGCCTGAAGCAAAACAGAACTAGTTTCTGAAAGAACCTCATTTACAGTCCTCTCACATGACTGATGCTTGGCACCTAACCCTGCAGGTACAGGATTATATTGGAAAGGAACCTGCCTGCAGAATACAGGAATAAGAGAGAGAGCCCCTTAAGTAATTTGGTGAGCTATTTATGTCCACCAACCTCCACGCATAAGAAAAGAGCAAGAGCAGAAGGATGACAGAAAGGCCTTGCTTGTCAAGTGTACAGTTGACAGCACTCCTGGAGACTCAGACCTGGCAACTCATCTCTCTGTCTAGAAATCAAGACAGCCCCACTAAACCAGAACCTGTCATGAGCTGAGCATCAAGCCGTCCTGTTTAGAGAGATCAGGAAGGGACTGGGACTGAGCAGGGCACAGGCATCTGGCCAGGGGCTCAGCTACGGCACCGAATACGGAGGAGGATGAAACCCCCTAGTCTGAAATCCCTCCAAGAAGAAGACAGGGCTCCCAAATCTTCTCTGCTCTCTTAGCTCCAAAAGAAACTTCTGGTTTCTCTCATGTTTCTCGAGTAACTAACCAACACAGTTATGCCAGTTAATCTTCCTGCTAATCCTAGATTTACCATGGACCCCATGTGATCTCAGCCAGGTAACTCTGCTTTTCTACATCACTTTATTCTTCCATCCCAGTAATTGCTCTCCCTTTCAGACAGGCAATGGAAATTTTCCTCTGTCAATAGGAATTAGATTTGGTTACTTTAGTTCTGGCTGATTCCTGCTTTCTGGCTAACAGACAGTTTTGCTGGACTGACAACCATGAGGCCAAATACCACAATTCTTTCCTGCTGTAGGAAGCTGGAGATGAAAGGTGTCTGAGAGCTGTAACAGAGACAGCAAACAGAACATCAGGTGGTTCTTTTCACTGCCCATGTAGGGAGCGGTGACGATAGGTGACATCTAAGCACCAAGATGTCAGGCCCAGGGGAAAGAGGAAGGTCAAAGAGGCCAGTAGGAAATCACATCAAGGCAGTCCCAGGTATCTTTAAAAGACACTCAGAAGACAAGAAGATGAGCAGCTGCAGAGGTCAAGGGATGATCTCCCTGCCCTGGGATGGAATAAGACTTTTCTAAGGGTTCTACAGGTCTAGTACCATACATGAATACCCAGTGCCCACGTTCCATACTGTCACCACAGACAAATCCAAATCAAGGGCTGACATGAGAAAGAGGAAGCCACAAAGGAGACTTAAGTTCTCCCTAGGAAGGGAAAAGATGCCCCAGACACAGCCAAAAGGTGCCAGAACCACCTGATCAGTTACCTCAGCCCATGGTTTTATATCCTTATCCTAAAAAGTAGAACAGGATGCTTGCTTGCAGGTTATCACCTCCTGGTCTTCCTCCAGCTTTAGCCACTGTTCCTGCAGCCTTCAGCCCTCTGTTCCAGCTACGTTTATCCTATATACCAAATACATATATATTTGGTATATATCCTATACACATCAAGCCTTTTCCTTTCATCCACCAAATGCTATGCTTTCCCGGCAGCTCTCGCCCTCCAAGAACCTCTGTAGGCCAAACCTTCCCTCCTGGACTCCCAGGGCTGGGTGAGCAGGACCATCTGATCACAGGCTTAACTCGGCAGCCAGGGATGCTGCTGCTCCTTCTGTGCAGCCCACATTATTGCAAGCCCCTTGCAGATGTTGCTGTACATCCTCTGCCTAAACTTGGAGTTGCCTTGTCTTCCTAACAAGCTCTCTGGCTCGTTAACCCTTCATTTTGCTTCTCTTTATCTCCTCTATTCAAGCTGGAGCCTATCCAGCTCCCTCTCCTGGCTTGATCTTCCTCTCCCTTGTAGTCTTGCTCAACGAGGACGTCTGCCATGCTTGCTCTTATATGTCTATCAACACGTTACAGCATCTTCCTGACACCATCAGCTTCACGCTGGCCTCTCTCCCAGGTGGCCTCCATGCTGGGAGCTGCTGTAACCTCTCCCTTCAGACTCCTGTGTTATTCTCTGTCCAAACAATCTCATCCTGAAAGGATCAGGATTTTCCTCTCCAGCAGACATCATTTTCAGTCCTCTCAGTAGGCCCTTATTTTTCCACATAAAGCTGTCAGTTCCATGAAAATGTCAGCTTAATGCTCAGTAACCATCAAGAAAAAGATCAAGTGGCATGAATCATTTGGAAAGAGAAAAAAAAAAAAGAACAGAACAGAAAAAAACTATGATTCATCCACACCTTGGATACTGTGTGCACTTGTGGTCCCTTCATCTCAAAGGGGATATCAGAACAGAAACAGATTCTGAAAAGAGCACAACAGATGGTCAAAGACACAGAGCATAATTAAAAGCACAATTACTGAAGCACAATGAAGTAGGCTCAGACTCGTCAGTGTGCAAGAGAAAAGGCTTGTGGGGAAAAGGTAGAGGTGTGAAGTCATTATTGGGCTGAAGGGGATTCGCTCTTCACCTCCTCTTCCAAAAAAGATCTCAGGGCCGCTGACAATGCTGGAGGAGGCAGACCAGCCCCATGCAGCCTACCCTCTCTGAGACCAGACAGGCCATCTGCTCCCCCTGCTCTTGAAGCTGGTACAGGGTCTTTGCTTCAGGTGTCTCAGAAACAAAGGACCAACCAAATTCATCTCCACAATTTCCATTATCCCATGACTCTCAAATATCCTCTCTTTTCTCTTTCGTATTAGGAAAAAAGCCCATCCCAATGTTCTCAGAAGTAAGTTAATTATACTAGTGAAGGCCCTTCCTTGCCTTTCCCCATCTGTCATCTTTCATTCATTATGAAGGAATCAGCCCCCATCTTCCACCAGCTCATAGCACCAGTCCACCCACCAGATTTTCAAGGAAGCACTGTCATGCTTTTCTTTATTCATGCTTCTAGAAGGGAAAAACACCCACAAAGCTTCTTGTCTTCTTCAAAATCTTCTTTCACCCTGATTCCTATACCAAGTATGACAGCGCAGTACCAAGATCACGGTCAGTATCACTTCACTGCTCCTCTGTTCACCTCCACCAGTCTCACACTTCGGTAGGGAGCTCTCTGGGACAAGCTTCCTCTTACTTTCTACAGTTCCAGACAAAGCTTTGTTTTGCAGCTCTCATGCTCAGGGTCTATCCCAGGAGCTCCCCCAGCTTCATCTCTAGTTCAGCATCTTCTGTTCTACTTCCCCCTCCCAAGGCCCGTGGGAGGGACGTTCAGGCCCCTCGCTACACAGGTCCCATCTGCTTCCTAGACTGGTTGAGCTGAAGCAATAAAGCTCCAGAAGTCTTGCCCCATTACTCCAGAATTTCCCCATTTTCCAGCAAGCAGCAGCCTGCAGGGGTGACCCACAGGATCCATCCTCCCTCCTCAGACAAGGACATCCCACCCCAGAATCTTTTCCTGAAGATTCTACTTCTACTCACCAATGCAAAACATCAGCAACCACACCAACAAAGCAACTCCGCTACCCACTCACGGTCACCACTTTCTAAGTCCGTCCTGCTCCAGGCTCTACAGCTACAACACAAGCCCCTGGTTGACTCTCTTTCACCAGCTGGAGTCCAGGGGATCCAACAGTGTAGGCTGGCCCTAAGCCCTCTGCGCCAGCAACAGACCAGCAACCCTGGGTATGCACTGGGATGGGAGCGAGCATTGTCCTTTCAGCACTTGGAAAAGTCCAAGGAAGAAGTTGGAGGAGCTTTAAGAGCGCAGGGGAAGTCTGGCAGGTGTTAAGTTGGCGATAAATCTGCTTTGCAAGCAGAACCTCTCCTACCACAAAAAAGGGCAAAGATTTTGGACAAGATTTCACACTTACTTACTGAGCACTCAGCGCCAGGAAAACCCCAGTTATCCTGGACAGGGGCCCAGAGAGGCGGAGGAATCTCTGTCCTTGAAGAGATACAAAAGCTGGCTGGATGAGGTCCAGCCCAACTGGACCTCACGTTGAAGTTGGCTGTGCTTTGAGCAAGGGCCCAAACTGAAGACCCCCTGGGGCTCCTTTCACCCAACATTATCCTCTGATTGTAGGATTATACGTCCCTGAAACAGCAGGTGGAATCAAACTTGAACAGCTCACAGCAGGGCTCTTCTGACCAGGCGTGGAGGCCACCACGGAGCTCAGCTCTCCTCCTTGGCTCGCTGGCATGAGATACCCACACAACAGAAGGATCTGGCTCCATCCCTAAGCTGGTTGCCCTTCAGACACAGAGAACAGCTCCTGTCTTGACAGCAGTCCCACAGTCTTGCAGATAAGCCAGAAGGAGACAGTGCCCATGGAAAAACAATCTGCAGGAAAATGGAAGTGCTGGAGTGAAATGCTGATTGGTTTGCATTTGAATTTTAGGGAAAAAAGCACTTACATCAATGTTTGGCTCCAAAAAAAACCCCTTTCCAACAAAAAAAAACACCCTTCCAAGTTTGAAAGTAGTTCATAAGAGCCTTGCTAAAGCAGAGTTCTTGGCAGTGGAGTGGTGTGTGCAGGAGAAACACCAGCTCCCACTGACAAATACGGAGAGGATGAGAAATATCCCTCCTTTACATACACGGACACCTCAGGATTGGCGGCCTGTAAGGAGGGATTTCACATCCTCATCTGGAGATCATCACGGAAAACAAGGGATTTAGAAAGCCACTTCATAACCCAGAACATCAGAGTAAGTAAATGTGCAGCATCTCAGATGTTTTGGTGAAGAGATGAAGTGTCATGGGCTTTTGATGGGATTCCAACTAATTCCATTATACATACAAATCTGGCTTTAACTCTTCCTGTGCTCTCAGGTTTAAGCCTTTTACTTCCAAGCAGATTGTTACTAAGACCTTCCACCAAACGGCTAAATGCAGTAACTGGCTGTTCCCATTTTAGGCCAAGACTTTCTTTGGCCTTTTCTCCCTTGTTCCAAAGCTTGGCTCTCCCTAACAGTGCAGCAGAGGAGAGAGAGGACTAAGCTACAAGTACATGTGTCGAAGAATCTTGTTTTCTATTGACCGCAAATGTGTTCAGGGGCCTGTTCTGAACTGAGATCAACCGAACTTGCTTGGACATTTCTGCCCAGTGCCCTCAGACTGTGCAGCTGTGTGGTAGAGGACAGTTCCCGCCAGTGGGGAACTCATCAGTGGGGATCCTTATTCCGAACTTGCTTGGACATTTCTGCCCAGTGCCCTCAGACTGTGCAGCTGTGTGGTAGAGGACAGTTCCGCCCATGGGGAACTCAGTCCTAAAATCCTTATTCAGGTTATGTATTTCAGGACTGGCATGAAAACAGGGAGGAGCAGACAGAGCCACAATGGGAAACAACAGAGAGTTCCCTTGGAATAATCCCTTCCACAGAGAGGGGTTCGAGCAGCTGCAGGCTCTTCCAGATTACACCTTCCAAATCCCCAGGATCCGCCAGGAAAGGGGCTGAGTTGCTATTTCCGCAGCCTGACTCTGGAAACTACACCCATTAACACTCCTACAGACGGAGAGGGGTTCAGCACAGGATATGCCCTTGTTTTCCACATATGTAATAAATAGGGGCGCTGGCAGCCCGGAGAATCCCCTGCCGCACTGTTCAGTGGCTGGCTAGTGTCCACTTAAACAATCAGTGAATCCTCTAATGATACTGCCTGCATTCTGTGTTCCCAAAAGCAGCCTGCTAGAAGTGCTTATGTGCTGTTAGACCCTGTGTGATGATTACAGATGATAAACATAATTATTTTGTGTCCTGATTGCCTCTGCTTTCTTCATTCTGTTGCTGATGTGTAAAGCAATCTCAATGTTACCAGTTCTATTGGCAGAAACACAGTGAAGATACAGAATTCCTTCCAAAGGAAAAGCCAAACCTTCAAGGAAACAAAACACCCGAGGCACAGATCTGCAGCTGTGACAGAATCCTGCCTCTTGAAACATGAAGGCTTTAAGATGCACCTGAACACTGCAAAACGAAGGTCAGAGAGTGATGGGAAGCAGGTTTCATTACCCAGCTGTAAAACCGACAGACAGGAAAGCATTAGTGACGAACCAGTTTGACTGACTGCTGCTCAAAGAAGTGTTCTCATGCAGATACCGCAAAACTCAAGATTTTATGAAGCTGAATAAAATCAAGTCTCCTAAAGCTGCAAAATAGTCCATCAGACCTGTCAATACCTTGTGTGAAGCTGTGGATGGGGGAACCCTTTCCCACCCCAGCCAGGAGTTGACCGACTTCAGGTTAGGAGCAGCAGACGCCTCATGTTGGGATCCAGAGCACAGACCTCTGACTTTTGTTTTAAAACACTTACTAACCCATCATCCAAAAGAGTGCAGTTGCCTTCCAGCCACACAAATTAACAGCCAACACTGCTAACCCCTATGGGGAGGATGTCGCTGTCCTCACAGAAGATGGGATAAAGCCACTGAAGCTCTCCAGCCTCACACAGTTTTTCCCTTTACTTCTGCCTGAGTAAGGCCTTTTCCTCCTCCCTATCTTCCTTCCCAATACCTCCAACCAAGAGATCACTTCCATAACCATCCCCACTTCCCTCTGCTGCTTGCTCGCTGCCTGTCTGTTCTCCCCATGATGTCCATTTCTCTCCCATTACAGTTCTCCTTGCACAACCTCAGCATTGTGTGCTGGCTTGGACAACAGTCTCACAAACACGTCATGACACTCTCACGCCAGACTCCCACTGGGACTGAACACACCAGCAGCACCACGCAGAGACGGTCTGTTCTGCTCCACGAGCCCAGACCTGTGCAGCCAAACCTGGGTTCTGGAAGATCCTCCACGTGCTGAGCAGCCACACTCAGACGGGGGCCCACAGAGCGGATGAGACAGCAAGCACACGCTGTGACACCTCGGGGGGACCTGCACAGGAGAAATAACTACTGGAAGGCCCACTCCCTGTCTTCTGCTGTCTACTCTCTACTGTTGGTAGATTTGGGCAATGAATTCCCTTTTATATGATCCCTGCCACATCTGGAGAGAGATGGAACTGGCAAGGTCTGGACAGCCTGAGCAGCATCGTGAGCCATCCTGCCAGTTCAGGTGGTGGGGGGTGACTGGGAGAAGGTTGAGAGGCAGAAGGAACAGCGGGGTTGACAGACCTGAGGCTCACCAAGCAGCCTTCCTTCCCTCCACACTACCTCCATCGTGACCTGGCTCCTCAGAGACAAACACTGCCTGGGACTGAGCAATCTCAGAAACAACCAGTTCTTTAAGTTTTATTATTAAATAAATAAATCAATCCAGCTACCATGAGGCCCTGAAGCCAAAAGTGGCCAAGCAAAGGATAGGAGAAGCCAGAAAAGCTTCAGTGAGAACAGGTAACAAGAGCCATGTTTACCACAGAAGAGAGAAAAGGCTTCTAATACCATCAGGCTGCTGCACCACAAACATTCCCTATGGCCTGGTATGGCTGCACAGAGATATTTACACGTACGGGCAGGGAGACGCCGATCCCTGGCTGGTGAACAATCAACTTTTATTCTCTCCAGACCACCAAAGCCAAGATTTTAGTAAACACGCAACCCCAAAAATGTGCCTGCGGATTGGGTAGAGCAGAGCCCATGCTCTCCCTGCCAAACAACAAAGCCCTTCTCCTGTGGGTGGTTTCACGGTGAGGTTTCTGTGGGGAGGAAGTGTTTCTAGTGGTCAAGGCGGAGAACAGGGGTTTGGGAGACCTGGCTCCCATCCCCGGCTCTAGGGATCAGGAAAGCTCTGATTGCAGCAAACACGCACACTAGCAGGAATCACTAGTCCTCTGTTCACCTCTCCTTGTTCAGGAGCAAATTGCTCCTCTGAGGAACAACGCAGAGACAGAGACTTCTCCCCCACCCGATAACACTTCCTGACCTTGCAGGGTTATTGCAGAGTTCATGTGATTGATGCCTGAAAGGCTGTCAGAGCTCTTCAGATGAAAATCTCTCTGGAAAGTATTGGAAGATGTGCACACGCAAGCGCAGACACGTGAGAAAGAGACATGCAACTCCTACACTCTCTGCTTCCCTCCAGCTCGCAAATCTCCACCCAGACATGCTGGTTCCGCTACTCATGCATTTAAATATTTCCAAGATGGGCCTGCAGAAAATGTGTGTTAAAGCAGAGTAGCCAAGACTAGCTTAACAGATGCCCTTACAAATACTCAAGCCACTGCCTTGGTTGCACAGACTCATGTCCAAGTCTCTGCATTTTATTTACAAAATCAGGCCAACGTGAAGCCGGACTGAAAGCCCACGGCAGACACAACCCAGCCCTCCTCACTTCTGGCAGGCTGGCACCAGTGACCTCCCGTGGCCCTTTGCATTATTCTCTCTTTGTTTCATCCTAGTGGTCATTAACATGTTGTTTACCTCTCTTCCAGCTCATTAATGAAGACACTAAAGAAGACCGGACCTAACCCTGATCCCAGTGGCATGCTGTTAGATAAACACCTCCTTGAAAAGTTCGCATCAACCTCTTAGGAATGAAGGACTGTTGTCTCGAGGTGTGCATAGCTATTAGAGCTAACGACTTCACCTGCCAGAGTCCATTTGCAGCAAACCCCAAGGGGAGAACCCACCAACTGCACCAAAAGTCTTTAAAGAAAAAAAACAAGCCACGAAACAAGGAAGGAACGGCACACTGTCACACAGGCTCCCTGGGTTTGTCTCTTTACAATGTTTTATCCAACTTTTGCTTTTACTCCCCATCCTAAATTGATCTAGATGCTGCTAACTTTTCTAAATCTTCTCTTACTTTGTTGGCTGCGTTTCAGAAATAGGTGGCATGAGTCAATCACAGTGGACCAGTGTAAAATGTTGTAAGATACTTCCCTCAAGTGGAGGGAATAAAAAAATCACTCAACTGTGTGTCACAGGCTTTGTAGTGTATCTCAGGTAGCAGAAAGATACACCTTCAGGATGTAGCATCCAACAAACTGCAAACTTTCTCACTCTACAAATGTCAGAGCACACAAGAAGACACCCTTTGCATCAGATACCAAAGGAGCATATGCTCTGACAACCTGTCAAGTTGCTACATGGACAGCTAACATATATCCATGACCAGGTTTGAATGCAGCCGAGATGATTGTGACAAGTGCTCCCCATAATATTGCAGGAGAATGGAAGATGCTTAGAAGCAACTTGAGGGGTGAAATACCTGAGTCCTGTAGAACAAGGCTTTTATGTCTACCACAGCCTGCAGAAGGGCTGCGAGGGCTCGACAAGAACGGAGAGAATCAGATACAGATTGCAGTACGTTGGTAGAGCTGGTGTGGGTGGTATCTCTACTCACCCAGAGGCTGATGTCTGATCTCATGATCACTGTTTTCCTCAAGGCAGGCAAGGAAACGTGAACAAAGAATTCAGGTTTCACTCTAGTTTTACTGTTACAGAGATAGCAGCTCAGTTCCAGTCTCTTCTGTATACGCTGAAGAGAAGAACATTTCATCCCTGCAAAGGAAAAGAGATAAGAGGGGCTTAGCACGAGCCAGGATTCGTCTCTGTAACTGATCGGTCCAACAAAGGGACACACAAACCATTTATTATTGAAAATGAATTGTGCTAGCAAGGCAGATGCCTGCAATTACTTCTGTTAAATATTATCTTTCATTAACTGTAAAATATATAATTAATAAACTTGCCCCCTCATTTTTGTTAAGTTTCACTGCAAAGGCCTTATTACTGAAATAAATCTTTTTAGCAGTGCGTGTCGACAGAACAGAGGAAGGTTCACGCCTCTCTTATGTGATAATTTCCTTACGGGAAACTGAATTACTAGGGAGGAATAATCACCTTTCTTCATGGCTAAGACTGCAGAGACACCCCACTCTGAGCCCAGTTGTTTAAGCTCAGGCCTCTTGGAAGCAGGCAAGAAGAATCTGCTTTGGCTGGCAAAGATGACTTGAGCTGAGGGCAGTCAGGCAGACACAAGCTCTCCTTTCACTGGCAAGTCTGGAGAAACAAAAAATAAATTTCATTTTCTGATTCAGTCCATTAAAGAAGGCTCCTGACTATACAGCTTCTCAGAAAGACCTCGGTGGTGAGGCTGATTCTTTCATAAGCCCCATGTTCACCCACCTCCCAATATTGTGCTAGACCTGCGTGACTGTGATTTGCTTTCCATGTAGATCAGAACTGTTTTGATTTGGGGATGGTTGGTGATGGCTGTTAAACCATCTGAATTAGAAATGCTTCAAAAATGTTGCTGAAATTTGACTGCAAGCATAAAACTCCCCTTCAACCTTGTCTCCACTTGTGATCTTTACCTCAAGTTAGTTGATTGCCAGTTCAACCAAGAATAACAAAAATACTTCCAAAGGCTGTTCTGGGCAACACTTTTTTGCCTTGCTGCAGGGTACAAATGTTCGTGGTTTGCCCTAGGCTGATGTTCACTCCTCCCTGAGTTGGCACAGGCAGCAACGCACACCCAATGAGGAGGAACGCCTGCTCCTTCACAATGATCTCCCTGCCCGGGGAGGGTGGCAGAGGGGCGGAGTGTACAAGCACACAGTGGATAGACAACTTTCTGGGTATAGAGAAGCACAGAGGAGGAGAAAAGGACAGTACGTATTTTACTGAAAGCCCATGATTTCACCACTTTTCGAGATGTCCGTATGACCCGGCAGAGCCAACAGGTTGCAGAGACCTTCGCCCACAGCTTGCCAGAGCTTAGCAGAGAAGAAGGGTTCTCATCTTAACCAGTGTTTGGAGCTTTTCGCAATGAGATGAGCTTGGGAAGGGAGAGGGTGGAATTTCCTGGCCACCTTCTACCAGTTTGTCACCCCATTTTGTGGCTGTTGGCAGACTGGAAAGGGAGGGCATGAGCTCTGTGGGTCATGTGTCCTGGGAAATGCACAACCCCTGACTCAGAGCAGGTCCTATCTCAAAAAATGATCTTAGAGAACCTTACCCTGCTACTGCCCTGAATCTAACGAAAGGGGTCCCTTCTCCACATCATTTTAACTACCACTTAAGAATGTTACAACAGCCAACCAATTTGATTACAGAAAAAATTTAGAGTCAGGAAATTATCTGGTGAAATGATGCATACAGAATGCTAATTCAACAACAACTGAAACGTTCTTGCATTTCTTACCATCTAAAGCCAGTAATCCTATATGAAGAAGAAAAGAGAGGGGCAGAGCATACTGTCCTCACCAAAGAAAGCATAAGAATATTTTAGTTATCACCTACAATGGAATGTACACGCAGTTACACAAATAGCACAGGCTGAAAGTGAGTTTAGAAGTGAGTTTGTAATGGAAGGTCTGCAATCAAACTATGCAACTCTCTGCCCTGGTTTTGCTCTAGGGGAGAGGTTCGAGTATCAGCCCATTTCCACCAGCGTGCCTCTCTACATAAACTTTCTGTACAAAAGTATAATTTTACTTTTCTATACAAAAGCATAATGATACTTTACCGTGTGCCACGCAGACTCCGACCCGTCAATAGCTAGGAACCCTTTTGTGCACACGCACTGAACTCTGCTGACTCACAGGTATTATTTCATTCCTTGGGATCCCTTCTGGGTAAGACCAGGAACACTGGAAAGAAATGATGGAAAAGTTAAGCAACTTAACTCTCTGGCTCTTGGGCCGCAGAAGGGGGAGAGAACAGGGGAGGCAAAGCATCTGGCTTCCCTGCTTCTCTAACAGCCTGGCGGGAAGGCTGCTGTCAATTCTGCCTTCTGCCTTGTTGGAAGAAAGCAGAAGTGACAAGAGGCCCTCCAGGCAGGCAGCCAGGAACCAGAAATTCAATTGAGCTACCTCCTGAAAGTGGACTTTTTTGGAGACTTTTTCGCTGAAATTGTTTTGCCTTTGAAAAAAAATATTTTTTTTTTCTTGCGGTTCATAGAATTATAGAATCATAGAATCATTAAGGTTGGAAAAGACCTCAAGGATCATCAAGTCCAACTGTCAACCCAACATCACCTCACCCACTGAACCATGTCCCTAAGCACCACGTTGAAATATTATGACCAGGCAACATATATGTCCTTTGGGTGGTAAGGAGGGTCACGCACACAACTGCATTTCATGCCCATTGCTCAGGGCCAGTTCATCACCCCTGGTCTCCTGGCTCTCCTTTCCTCCAAGAAAGTATGATTTGCACAAAAGGATTTCCATTTTCTGGACTGCCCTACCTCAGCCTCACCCTGAATAAATACACAGACACATAAATATGCACACACACGCGTGCACAGACACAAACACTGTTATTTATAGATCCAGGCATTGCCACAGACAGATAAATACACGGGTGTGTTCCTTTGCTATATAACACGCAGGGAGAGAAGTGATACGGCAGCTGAATTTACTCCCCATTTGCAGACTAGGAAACAGAGTGTGGGACATACGGTCTATCTCTAGGGCTTAGACCAACTGGTTATTGGCTGGTGCTGCTGTTCCTCTAACAAGCCCCTGGATAGATCACTGTGGCTGTAGAGAAATGCAGCTGAAAGAGCCTTTCACTGTCAGCAGCAATCTGTCACTTCATGTATCTTACCCTGCCTCTCACAGCACAAAAGCTTCTGAGCTGCGAGTCGGTGTTAGGTCATTTTTTGCAGGTAGGTTGGGGGATTTTTCTTTATTTCTGGGAATGTGTGGCCAGCTTGAGGGACCGTCTGGATGCTGCAGCATGAATTTCAGCTTCACATATGCCTAGCTATAATTTAAAACAAGGGAGCGTTTCCATTACAAACACCATTTTTTTTTCCCATGGATTTATTCCTTAACTATTCAGCTTCACTTTGGGGTGAAGGGAGAAAGTCTTTTTCTTGTACAACGTTTAAATCCAGCTCAGCCTCTTTTGGTTGTAAAATGGTGAAGGAAATTACGTATGCACACAAACACTCACAAGCACATACAAAAAGCTTACACAAACATATGCCCGCAGAGATCTGTTACAAAAAAAAAGACAAGCCAATGCAAATAAGCTCAGTTTTAGGAGAGAATTAATTTGACTCACTTTATTATTCTAAACTATTAACAAGTTCCAGCAACCTTAGAATGCAATAACCACACTCGGGCTTTCATCTAGGTTAACTGGAAACAGATAACTTCTACTGATATAAACGATATCGGTACAAATCTGACAGCAAACGTGGAGGCAGCAACCCGACACACAAGGAGCCCCTCTCTTTGCAGCGGTGTGTTAACAACTCCTCTACGCTTCTCCTCCCCTGAAATATTCCAGCACAATGAATCACCCTCCGACAACGCCAGAACCCCCCTGTTTTCATGAACGCCAGGTGAAACCTGACCTCCACAGCACTCTAATCTGTTTATGACTTGGTCTGGCTTAGTAAGCCCGTTTTTGGGGCTTTTTTTAACTCTTTATCGATTCTACTTTGATGTAGTCCAATAAAGCACATTGACAGAAACAATTTATGTTGGCTAGGGCCTCTGGTTCCAGGAAAGCCTTCATGGCATATATGAAGAGAAGTTAAGCACCTTGCAAGTAACACACAGGTTACCCAGTTATCCACACTTACTGGTTTCATTCAATCCATCTCCATGACTAAGATTAGGAACGACCTCCTGTTTCTCCTGCTCACAAGCAGAACTAGGCAAGGTTCTCTCTACACCACAGAGAAAAGCTGGGAAATGGGAGAAGGATTTTTCCAGTCTTAAGAGGAAAAAAACACAAGTGGCCACTGGAAGGAGAGAAGCATTTCCCCACTTCCAATGGCACAGAAGCCAACCTTGTGGCATAAAAGCTGACACAGCAGGCACCAGTACCATGGTAAACTGCCCCTATTCACATCTGCTGCACGGGTGGGTAAATGCAAATTGTTCCAGTGCCACAAAAAATCCAGATTAGGCAACTAGGAATATTATGGATTTACCCTATCAGCTGGAGATCTTGTGGATATCCTAATGATATGCTGTATTCCCTCTTCCTTTCTTGGTTTCACACCCAGATCTTCCTCCTGAGGCTGGGGAAACATTGACTAAGAATATAATTCAGGGAAAATGTTTAGTAAAACACACAGTGCTCGGTGTGTCCTAAATGCAACATAATAGCTTTCTTGCTTCTTGCTAAGAAGGTACAGCAACAAGGCAAAGGAGGATAGCCGAGAGTTGCAGGGACTGGAAAACTGAACTCAATTTAGCCACAGAACAGTTTAAAGTTCCTGTTGCATTTTTCATCTAAGTACAGCAAATCCCCCCGCTAAGCAACAGCCCAGGTGGCCATAAATACTGAAAGGCTAACTGCACAAGTGGCGGGCGGGTAATAGTGAGGGCGTGCCGGGAGAGCAGCTGAAAGCAAAGGAGAGTGTCCTTCCAGAGAGGCAATGCCACCTGTTAGCAGCGCCAGGAGCTGGGCCCTGCCATGGGACGGCTCTGGAGGCATGTGAGAGCTGCTGGATTCTCATTCATTCCACGCTTCCTGCAGTTACAAAGCACCGATAGAGTTTCACTCTTCACCAGCTGGAGCCTGGGGCAGGGGACTCTCCAGAGAAGGAGCGCAGGAGGAAGGGAGGGTGGTCCAGAGAGGGTGCAGCCACTGCTCAGTGTCATGAGTGACACAGCAGGGATGGCCATCGGGCACCTCCTGTGCTAACAGGAGTCTTGCACGGTGAAAAAGCAGCTCATCGCTTATCAAAGGAAAAGAATAGAAAATAAAACATGGCCTCTAAACCCACCTGGATCTGCTGCCTCTGCTCAGGCAAGACACTGCAGCTCAGCCTGCCTCCTTGAAGGCACATTTAATTACCATCAGACCATGGGCACCTAACTTCAGGTTCTTCATCTGTAAAAAAGAAGAGCTGAAAAGCCTCCTGTCTCTTCACAGAGAACATTTTTAGCCCCAAAAGGAGGAGGCCTTCTTCCCCGATTCCTTCCAGGCGAGCTCTGCAGGTAGGTGGCTGCACACAGGGATGACGGATGGGCGGATGGATGGCTGGAAGTGTGGCAGACAGGTCAGAGCACAGGCAGACAGTTTGCTGAGTGCTTTAGGAAAGGGGGCTGCTTGAACTGGGGAGTGTTAGAGGGACTGGAACAGTCTTGGGTGACACACGATGGACATAGGAGTTGCTCGGTATCTACCTGAGTTCCTGTATGGCAGTTGCCGAGTGATCTGGACCGATGGGGCCTGGCAGGACAAACACACCAGGCTTCCTGGCATTCCACCCAGGAGTTATGAAGCCGTCACACGCTCAGGCTGTCTCCGAACAGTGCCAGCACGCCTTGGTACGCTGCCTGCTTTTCACCTGATTGTCATTTTTGGATGCTGTTACTGAGAGGCATTTTTGGAGCTTCAGGACCGGCTAAGGGAGAAGGCGGCCAAATTCCCAGCCTTTCTGCCTCCCCACTTCTCTCCTCCTTTCTCTTTTCTGGAAAGTTTTTGCATGCTAAGTATAGCTCCTAACAGGTGCACGACCAGAGGGGACTGTCAGGGACGCAGCTGTCCCCACAGAGGCCTGGATCCATCTCCATCTGTCTCACTGGAGTTATCTGTGCTGCCTAACCGAGCTTTTCGGACACAGAATGGGGGAGCATCAGGATTCAGGCAGGCAGGAGATACGTCTACATGCACACACACACAGAGGGAGGATGATTATTCCAGGGAATGCCACAAACAAAGCCTCTGACATCAAACTAATGCATCCTTTGAGGCTTTAAAGAGCCCTTGCCACACGCAGGCAGGCTGCCAGCTAACTCATCTCTCTTCCTTGCCATGCTAACAGCCTGCTGCCAAGGTCAGGCTTTAAATGAAAGCTGACTGCTTTGTAATCCCCTGTGCCTCATTTGGGGATGCCACAAGACTGGTAAGAATCAGTAGCAGAAAATATTTGACCGAGGCCAACTCCAGTGCAACGACTGAAGTGGTTCCCTTGCCCAGCCAGCTGCCAGTCCTGCCTGCCACCCTCCCATCCCCACACCAAAGCCCTCCCAGCCCTGGGAAAAAGGGCTAGGGCTGCAGGCAATGTAAAGACAGTGACACAGGGACCTGAGAGCGCTCCAACACACCTCAGAGTGTGCATGTGTACAAAGCACACACAGATCTCTGACCTCCAGACGCACAGCATCTGTGAGAACACCGTGTTGTCTCATCTCTGTGTAGGGGATGCAGAACTATAAGAAAGGAAGATAAGCAGCAACACTGCTCGCAAACTAAACGTGCTTTCTACCCCTAAAGTGTCCTGGCATGATTTCAGGCTGGTATGACATGAGGAAATAATCACTTTGCAACATACCACTGCGTGTTGCAGCAAGAGCAGCTGATCTGTTTTACAAATCTGGGTCTGGGGATGTGCGCGGTGTTAACAAGCTGGCTCAGCTTAATAGGAGGGTGATGAAAACCATATGCAGGGAATAGGATGGTACCTTGACATCACCACCGCCATTGCTGAAAGAACAAAGAACGAGGTTTCTGCATTCACACTGTGCCGCTGCAGAACGTGCTCCGTCCTGTGCTTCGGCCACAAAGTCCAACATCTGAACTTGGGGAATCCAAAGCTCAACTAACTGCTCAACTCTGGAAACAGAGCCGCAACCAGCTCTCCAAAGTCTGTCTGGGGCTCAGAAAAGTGGTGGGCTGGTCTGGGTGAGACGTGTATAAATCTTTGGCAGAGGGAAAATCCATTTCCCTTCTTTTATTCCTTTGTTAAAATGAAACCACACTGCTGGAGCAAGCCTCTGTCCAGTCACACCCTCCCCGAGGAAGAACACGAGTCCCTGGGTCTGGGGCGCTCCAGGGAGACGGACAAGCTCTGAAGCCAGGCAAGTGTCACAAGGCAGCGAGCCCAAACGCCACTGCCACCTGCACTGCCCAGACATCCCTTTCCTCCTCAGGGGTCCCTCAGCATGGCTGAGTGCAAGCGACAGCTACATTTGGGGCCTCCCCGCTCCCAGCACATACCATTTTACCCAGGCACTACTCTAACACCTCCAGACGTGGACACCAGCAGGAGTTTCATCGCTAGGTAGCACAGAATCAAGTCCAGATTTACTACCACCAGCAGTGATTACAGGGACAGCACCACCTTAACCTTTTTCTTAAATTGCCTTACCTTCTTATGTCTCAATTTCTGTCCCCTCATCTGGGTTTTCAGGGCTATGTATGGTTACTTTCCTTTTCTCCTTTTACAACAACCCTCTTCAGAAAGAAGAGCTGACTCAAGGTCTTTGGGTCTCCAAAGACTATTCCATCACATCAGTGCTGACGGGGCTGGGGCTGCCAGACTGAGTTATCACAGGTCCTGCCCTCCCCTACCGTTAATACCAACTCACCAAGGGAGCATCGGGCCAGCCCGAGCAGAGAAGGTCAACCCCAAGCTGCAAAAGTCTCCCACAATTAGAGAAGAGGCATCAAAGGGAAAGAAGCAGAAAACAAATGTATCTCAGGCATCTCCTGGAAAGTCACAATTGAGCTCAGACAGCCCCAGGGAGGGAATGAGTTACGGGGAGTCACGAACTTTTCATGATCAGCTCAAGGAGACTCCAGTCACACATCATACTCAGGCTCACAACACCCATGTCACAAAATCTGGCATGTTTCTCTGTCCCAGTTCAATCCCTTCCTGCCTAGTGGAGGGTTGCACTTCTGTTCTTTTATCAGGACAGCTCTTACCAGCTCTCATCAGCCCTGGGTGCCACGCAGCTGTCAGGCCAAGAAAATACATGGTTAACATTTGTAAGTAATTTTTCTCCCACAGTCTAGTAGCCCAAAGCTCACAGTAAGCCAAGACAGAAGCAACACCCCACAAAGTCATCTGCACTTGAGCAGCACAGCTGGAACACCGGCAGCAGTACGCAATCTTCTGCCTGGCCAGACACGGGATTGAGAAAGGAGTTTTTCTGCCCTTCCATGTCCTCTACCCAGCTGAAAAATCGCTGGAAAACTCAAGCCAGTAGAGAGAGAAAACTCTCTTTGTCTTTGCTTTTAATCCCAGACTAAGACTGCCCCCAGCTCCAGCACTCCTGCCAGCACCCCAGTGACGAGCACGTTCACACCCTGAACACGCTGGTGCTAAACGGGACCTGGTCAACAAAACTGGTGACCCAGGCCTTGCCCCTGGCCAGGGCCACCCAGCGCCACAAGCCCAAGATCAGATCTAAGCAGCCTTGGTCAAGCCTTCTGCCTGCACTTTACAGTACGAACAACAATCCAGACGGGTCCGATATGCTCCACAGGATTGGATTTGGTGAATTCAGAATTTATAAAGAAATTTTCCAGATTGGTGTTGGCCCTGGAAGCCCCAAACCGCCCAGAGCCTGGACTTTACTGGGAGGCTTTCAGAAACAGGGTGTTGTTCTCCAACCCCCTGCTCCTGGGGCCCTGCTTCTGCATGCAAAATTCCACTTTTGTTAGTGTAAAAATGGCACTTTTAGCTCTCACAGCTGAAAAGTCTGAGAATTCAGCTCAAGGATTAAACCCCTCCTCCCCAGACCTACAATAAATAAAAAGAGCTAAAGCCAGATTTGTAAACTATAAGGATTTTGAGCCAATTTAGTGACCGTCTTGGGCAGTTCTGGCATTCTTTGTAGTTGGCGAATGAACTCACTGGGAGACGTGGGGCAGAATAAAAGAGTCTTGACCACAAGGACCGGGATGGTTCCCTCCGATGAGGAGATTTCTGGAGGCAGAAGGGCTGGCAGACAGGAGGCATAGGAGACAAAAGCGGACATTTGAGAGACATTTGCAAATGGTTGTCTGAGCCAAAATTTCCTCTCAGTCACGCCTGCACATCTCTGCAAACCTATCTGGCCTCTGCACCGTGGTTTGAGGACAATTTGACCTGGAGCCTGAACAATAGGATTAAGCACTGGATCAGCAGAAAAATGATTGCAGATACTTGCAATTGCTTGCTATTGGAGAGTTATTGTTACTACAGAACGTTCGTTTCACTGAGCCACATTGTGTAAGTGTCGGTGCCTTTGCTAGATTTAATGGTCCAATTATCACAGGCTGTGTCACCTCCTCCCCGTTCTACATGACGAGACCTGCTCTCCTGCCTTCATTCCCCTCTCCTGTTTTGCTAGCAGGCAAACACACCTTTGCCGCTCCTTCATGGGTAGTCTTCTTTTTAATTTCTCCCATGCTCGGGGCTGGTGGGGTTGAGGGAAGCCAGAGAAGGGGAAGAGGCTGAGCAGCTCACCCTAAAGATGGCTGGTTGGGACTGGGTCTTCCTCACTGGGTGAAAATCTAGTTTTTTACTTATCTAGTGAAAATCTAACCAAAAGTTCTCGTTAAAGTCACGTCAAGCTCTCCTCCCAAACACTGCAGTGAGCTACTGTCCTGGTCTCCAACTGCTCCAGCCCCTGAAGTAGTTGTGAGGAGGTTACACCTGCCCATAGATCAACGAGCCTCCTGTTTGCCCCACAGTCCCTAAGGAATATCCTGCAAATATTCCAAAAGCAAAAAAACCTACTTTTGGTACACAGCCGCTTGTAGAGCAACACCTGAGCCAAAAAACAACACAGACATGGGAACAGCCAGTGTTGCTCCTCACCACCATGGCCACCCTACAGCAGGGCCACGGGGAGAGTTAATATTAAAAAAAGAGCAGAGGAAGGGGTAGGGACTGGCTGGGGTGGCAAGGAAGGGACTAAGCTCCTTTTCTGTTCTCCCAAGAGCAGCTTGCAGCAGGTCCTCCAGGACCTATCCTGAACACCATTCCCAAGAACATCAGCTCCTCACCAGGATATCAAAAGAGCAGTATAATAAAGAGCATTAGAGAGTTTCACAACAGGATGAGATGTTTATGTGAATAAGAACAGCATCCGCAGTGACACTAGCTCAAATGAAAATCATAACAGCTATTGATTCTCCTGCTTCAGGGTCTACGCTGCCGCCAGCCAGGGTCAGGGTGAAATCTCCCCCCACAGGGTAGTACTGCACAATTATGGGCATGATGGGATTTTTATGCCTTCAAGGCATCCGGCTTTGGCTTCTGGTGGAGACAGGATACTGGGCTAGAAGGAGTATCACTCTGTTCAGCTCAAACAGTTTTTATGTCCTAATACAAAATTAATGGTTCTCTCTCTGGGACTCCACATGGCAAAGCTGCCTGCTCTGTTGCATTGCAACCAGCAGAGCAAAAGTGAGGCTGAAAACTCGTTTCTTCCCAATGCTCCTTGATGCAACACAATCCTCAGGCCCTACCCAAGCTCACCGTCTCACCTATGCTAGCTACAGTCACCCCACACTCTCTGGGGACCAACACATTGACGCTGGACCCTGACAGGCACAGCATGCTGCTCCTACCTCCTGCCTCCTCTGCTAGGGATACCAGATCCACAAATTTCGGGGGCAGCAGCTAGAATGCAGGTGGGTTGCAGGCACCTGTGTCCTTTAAACCAAGTTTTCCAACTGTACCACCTCTTCAGTGGCCTCTCTCGGTAACAAAAGGGCTGTCTGTCAGGTTAGAAGGCTGTGGAAGCAAAACCAGCTGCCTTAAAAACTGTATTTCAGGACGCACACAGAGGTCCCTTTTGCTTGTATGGAACAACACTTCATTCATCATTCAGATAGCCAGACAGAGCCACTCATCTTCATTTAGCGACACCTTTTATCTACAAACACCTAGATTAAGACTCACAACCAGCCCGTGAACCCGTCAAGATCTTTTTACCAAGCCAGGGGCACACTTTCCTGGTACACATCCAGCACGCGGCTGGAGGAACCGCTTGCTTCGATCATGACTTTTACAGCAGGACTTTACTGAAATGTCACTGTGCCCCCAGTGACTGGAGCAAGCAGTTTTTGTCGAGCTGATTATTTTGGTGTCTAAGTGGAAGCCGAGTTCTCCAATTGCAGTGCGTGTGGTTGACTTGTGGCTTGCCCTAAGGGACTCAACGGTACTTCAGGGAATCCTGACCCACGAGTCCTGACTCAGGCATTCTGCAAAACCACAGGGTTTTCATCTTTGTGCTCCTGCATCTCCACTGGGTCCAGCCCAGCGCTGGAAACAGCAGGATTTGAAGTGCTTTTGCAGAAGCTTAAGGAGATCTGGCTGCTGCCGTGTGCTCAGGCTGTAACCCTGCTTTAGCAGGGACCGTACCGCAGCTGGACTCAGAGCAAGGAAAGGCTTTAGCAGCAGCCGTCTACACTCAGTGGAGCTCCAGCTTCCCTTTGGCTTCATGTCCAGCTGTAAAAGTGCAACAACTCCCACCTTCCTCATCTTCCTGCTTCCCACCAGATCCTCTCAAATACCTCCCGGAGCTCCTCTGCCTCCTCCATGCCACTGCCATTCCCAGATTGCTCTCCCAGCCCGCACAGCGATGCCCCCAGCCCTTTTCCACACCCCCTGTCCACTTTGATCACCAGGCAGGCGGGTGAGAGCCAGCCCATCCGGCAGGTCCGCGGTGTCCCACACCACACGTACCCCCCCAGCCTGCCCACACAGACTGGCTGTCCAGCCATCAAACTCGCTGCTCGGGTTGAACAAACAGCTTCAGCAGCTGCACGTGGTCCTCAGGCCTGCAGTCTGACACTGGACCTCTCTACACAGAGGTCGGATTGGGTTGGAGTCAGTCAATATTCACAAGAACAACTGGAGGAGAGCTGGGACTGACTGGCATCCTCACCACATATGCTGGTTTGCCTTAAAGGATGGTATAAACATCCCACAAAGCCCATAACTGCACAATACTCCCTTACGGTGGGAGCTTTCACCCTAACCCCTGCCAGCCAGCAGCTTATTTCACCGCAAAAAAAGACTAAAAAATTAGGACCCATCTCTGAAGTAGTGATTTTCTCTCGGTACTTAGACCCCAATGGCAAACTGACCACATAGGACGATGAAGTAGAGAACCAGAGCCAAAGCCAGAGCCCCTGAGCCCACCCTGTGACACTAAACACTCCTGCAGCCCCTGCTTTGCTCCCTTCTAATCACAGCACTGTGCTAAACTCTTCCTCCACCCTCCTGGCTCTATCCATCTAAGGGAACAATGTCCCTATTTATACAGGGATGTTGACCAAATCATAAAGAAGATGTAATGACATTGTCTCGGCTGACATGCTGATCGATGCTTTTCATGCAAAATTATGCTTTCTGCGACTAATAAATATTGATCTTTTTGTTCCTGGGTAGCACTGTAATAAAGAGTGACTTAAATATCTGGCGGCACTGAGCATCCTCCATCACTCTCCAGACCCCAGCTCCCCTGCAGCACGCATTTGCATCTTGCTACTGTTCTTACGTCTGTTGGAACCTACCCGACACAGATGCCAGAGCACTGATCTCAAGGAGGGCACAGCATCTCTGTGAACATCCACCTCCCTTTATTTTTCTGTCCTTTGAACAGTACTTACGTTACAGTGGTTCACAGGAAGAAGCAGAAACTAAACAGAATTGGAGCAAGTGCTGTGGAGGGGAGCAGGGTCACGTCCTGGGCACATTGAGGATAATAAACAGGAGAAACTGGGCCAAGCGCAGAACAAATTGAAACATTTACAACCACTTGGCAGGGGAATCGTGTAAGTGCTAATGGGCATGGTCAGACTGCTTCAAACTCCTTAAATCAATGCCACGGAGCTTGGTAGCAAGTGCCTGGCGATAAGCTTTGCCGGACACAAGGCATCCATTCAGCCCTGCAGAAAGGCCGGGCTCTGTGCGGCGGCAGTCTTGCTCTCTTTGCTCCTCTGCTGGAGGAGCGCTCTGTATTTCACACCCACTCAGCTCCCTTGGTGCCACACCAAAGCACAGAGCAGCGGTGGCTCAGGCCTGCTCTTGTATGCCGAAGGATTCACAAGTTCTTACGGGGCTCTGGGACCTTGTTTTCTCCAGGTCTCACTCTCTCCTTCCATTTCCCCCCACAAGGGAAGAAGAGCATTTCTGCATCTCCCAGGAGCCCAGAGAAGGGAGCTGCACCGGAGAACACAAACTGTGAACTCAGAGACGGGACTGCAAACAGATGGATGACGACAGGCAGAGGCCTGGGTTCAGTCACTCCTGTCTGGCAGACACGCAATGATTGAATTTGTTCACTACGCATATTTTGGGAGTGGATTGCTTTCCCTTCCCAAAGGGAATGGACCAGATTCACACCCACCATGAGCAACGAGTTAAGCTGCAACAGTGAAGCAGAAAGCAGGAAGGGCCAAAGGTCTCGGGCGCTCTGTACAATCTCAGGAATTCCCGTAGGTGCTGCACACACATATACACACACACCGACTGGAGCAGATGAGCCTGCTCACCACTCCCCTTTCTACCACTGATCTGTCATTATTCCCCTGTTCTGGGGGAGCTGCTGTAAGGCACCCTGTCCCTTTTCTTTCTGAAGTCAGGCAAGGACCTGCCCTGCCTTTGGTGACCTGTGTCAGTGTCCGAATGGTTTTTGGGGTGAGCCAAGACTTGGGATCCTGCCCCACTCCCCATCCTTCAGCACAAATCTTGCTTTCACCAGCACTTTTAACGTGTCCCATTTCCCTCTTTGCTGTGCAGATAACCAAGTGCTGAGAAGGCATTTAAGGCAAAAAACCTACAAATCAAAAGACGCTGCCTCTGGACTATGAAGATTAAAATACGATGGCATCTCCCCCAGACTGTGAATGGGTTCACTGAAGAGCTCCCCCAGTCCTGAGACCATCCCCTTCCCCAACCCCCTCCTGGGAAAACTGGAGAGGCGAAGGGCTGCTGTTCCAGCAGATTTGCAGGAGTGGGAGTTGAAGAATCAATGAAGCTCTGAAAGCCAGTGAGGAAAGTCATTCTGCACCTTCCTGACACCAGGAATAAATGATTCAGTGGGAAAGAAAAAAATACAACAACCCTCAAACGAGGCTGGAATTACCCACTGGAGAGATATTTCATCTTGAGGAATTGTGTTTGCTGCAGTGTTCATCTCACTGAGCCACAGCAAGGTTTTAATATCCAGCAAAAGGTCAAACCTAAACGGGAATTGTTACAGCTTGCTGGAGCCCCAACAGCAGCTCTCCTGCACACACACGACGAGCTCCCAGCCCCTCACACGGGGCAGGCCGGGACTCAGAACTGAACCCGGCTGGAAACACTACGCACACGTACCAGCACTCGAGGCATTCACAGGTCTTCAAGTGGCTCTACATTCACCAGCCCTGCCCACCCTGCGACATATTATCATGCTCAGTTTATTAACAATCATCTTCCCTATTAATTAGACAGTATTTGCCATCTTCCAAGCCTGTTCCCAACCCTACCTTCATATTCTCTTGTCACGGCAAAGTTGCAGGGCCTGGAGACAAAACCTGCATGGCTCAGCTGCACGAGCACTGCTCCGGTCACAAGACGCGCTCCCTCGCCGATGTCCCTGTGGCACAAGGATTGGCAGAGTTAGCTCTCAGAGCCAGGGCGGAAAGCATCGCTGGGACCTAGGCGCTCTCTGTGCCTGTGCTCTGCCACCCGACGCCAGTATCGCACAACCTGGGTCGTTGCTTTGACCCAAAGGCAGCATTTTTCAGTGCTGCTCTTCAGCCTCACTTGCTCTTAGTCCGTGAACCTTTGCTTGCTTTCTCTGGGTTCAAGAGATTGGCATCTTCTGTCACATCGTCAGCTCAGGCAGCATCACAGAGCTACCAACCGGCCACAGCAAACTCCGCAGCCCTTCCTTCCAAAAAAACCCGATCACAAGATCAGCTGAGCCCACGCAGCACCCAGAGAGGTAGAGGATGTGCCTGAAGACCTGCCTGCAAGAGCTTTACAATAAGGCCTGAGCCTTGCTGCTAAGGGCACTCTGCCGCTTCAGGGGCCAAATCCTGCCAGAGGGAACTGCAAGAACACACAACACGGCAGGAGTCAGTCTCTACGCCAAAGTCAAGGTCTAAAACAAGGAGTGGGGCCGAGCTGGACCACAGAACTCCCTCCCGAGGGGTTCCCAGACACAGTTCAGCTCACATCAAAGCACAGAAGCACAGCCCAACCGTGTCCTGTGCTCCTGCCTTTGGAAAAGGGACTGGGTACAAAAGGAACAGACATGCCTGCTTGGGCGTTTTGAGCAGGGTGACCACAGGACCATTTAGGACCACATTAAACTCAGGCAACACACCTCCATCCTGCCCAGCAATCCCAGCTGCCCTTTCAGCCCTTCCTGATGAACAAGCTGCCATCCATGATGGCAAAAACCCACTGGTTTCTGTGCTGATGTGGACCAACACCCCCTGGGGAATCACCTGAAACCACCACTCTCATTTTCACTTATGACTTTTAAGCCAGAGTTTGTTATGTACAGAAGGATTAAATTTTGCTAAGGTTAAGATGAGATAATTTTTTGTTCAAATATTTACAGTTAAAGCTCCCCAGAAAGTCAACAGGATTCTGCTGGACAACACTCAACTATCCACATCCCCCAAAGGAAAACAGAGTTTTTATGTGGTATTTAAAGCATCCAGAGATGTCCAAAATTCACCCCTCCTGATTGTTCCTGGGCCAGGCTGGGTCCATGCCATACATTCATGCCTCTGAGGGAAGCAGGAAGAACTCACTGGCCTTTTCTTCCTAATAATGGCAAGCACGTGGACAGGGTCAGAGTGGTTCACCAGCCCCTCACCTGGTCACGCTAACCGAGGAGGTGGAGACCATCTCTGAATTGCAACCAGCAAGCTAGTACTGTGGAAAATGGGGTAAGATTGCTTCTCCCTGTGTTTGGCTTTGTTGAGGTGTTTTTGTCTCCTGGATGCAAGACTTCCCTGGCAGTCAATCGGAGGTGACATTTGGAGATCTCATCCTTTCTATTCAGGATGTTTAAATTCAAGAATCAAACTTGCGGTTGACAGGGAACAAGGGCAAACAAGTTTGACAAAGCTTCTGTGGCAGATGCACAAGCTCAGGTAGGAATTGCCCTCTCCCTTCTCTCCTCCTTTACAAAGGCGGAGGTGTGGCAGAGGGACAGTGACCTCCTGCTGCTGAGCACAGGCTGAATCCCTGTGTGAGGAGCTCTGAAGAGAGAACAGACACCATCAGCTGTTACTCCCACGGGAGGAAGGCCAAGTTGATTTAACAGCCTCCTTTCCCTGGGCGGACAATCAGCTTCCCCTGGGAGTGAACGACTTTCTGAGGCTTCTCAAAATAGGCAGTACTTTTCTGAAACGAACCTCCTATCTCTGAAGATTCCTCATCTATCTCCCAGTGCCACAGGCACTGCGCAAGCAAGCTCTCTGTTCACTCTGTTCTCTCACGCAACCATGGCCTGCAAAGGGCTCAGCAGCAGCTGCATCCGACGCCAACTGTCATCTCTGCTGGATGCAGGAACGTTTCCATGCAGCCGCGGTGTGTGCGTGTGACCCTGGTGTGATCCCCCAAATCCAGCAGGCTCACAGGGAATGCAGGAGTGTACACAACTCCTTCCTCCTGCTCGTCACCATCTTCCTCTCTGACTACTCAAGACCCACAGCCGGCAGGTCAGCGTTCCGCCTGTGCTGCTGAATAAGGAAACGCTGAGGCGGGAATGCAGACAATATCCTAAACAAATCTGCTGTTTACAAAGTCCCCTGTAAACTGTTTACATTGCTGGGGAGAAACCATGGAAGAACAGCAGCTGGAGCATGTTCTTCCCAGTACTCCTGTGGGAGTGGAGCTGACAAATGTCTGGAAAGGGTGCAAACGGAGAAAAGAAGAGGCAACAAAATCCCAGCACCACCCACACCCCCAGGACCTCTGACTACCTCAGCACTGCCTCCCCACGCACAAAGGGAGGTGGCATGTCCCTAAGGTGCAGAGCAGCGCAGCCATGGCAGCTGCACCAGAGACGGCCAAACTCAGGTTCTTGAGGTGGTGAGGGCTGCTGGGTGAGCTGACTCCCTGCTGCTAGAAGAAGCAGACCTGAAGGAGCCAGTCCTGAACCTCCCCTGGCATCCCGTGGCTCTCTGATGCATGTGAAGTGTCCTGTGACTCTCATCCCATGAAGATACGTGTGTGGCTCCCAGAGGCCAGCTCCCTATATGTGTATTAAGTGTGGTGAAAAGTGGGGCCTCAGAAATACCACCAAGACCATTTTGAAGTCCTGGAACAAAATAAAAGCTTCAGTGTGTCTCTAATGTGCCCTGCTTCCTGGTGGTGGAAACCTCTTTGAAGCGTCTGTGCATCAGGCAATGAGTCAGGACAGCGTGAGGAGCTCGGCCAAAAGACCCATGACCCCGGCTACTGCATCGCCCCAGGACAACCGTGGGCCGCTGATACAGCATGACCACCCAAGCCAATCTAGGGGCTGAATCCACAACATGAAAGGCTCTGGTGGAAGAAACAGAACGGTTAAAAGTAAAACATACCCTTTCGCAGTCCCCTTCACACTTGCAGAGCTGCTTGTAGTAGAACGCGTTTGTTATGTTACTTGAATGGTTGAGCAGGACGTGAGAAAATATGGCCTTCACTCACAGAAGGTGATAAGTGCTCTGAGCCCAGAAATAGCATCGGAGAGGGGTACATGGGGACGGGCGGCCAGCTGGAACAGCAAGGACAGTGAAAACGTACTCCCTACACATGATACGGCAACCTTGACCCAGTAGTTGGAAAGGAATACAGGTATGATGATTAAAAAAATAGAAATCAAGCAAACTCACATATTTGGTGTTGAAGGGCAGGCAGAGAGAGGCAAGGAAACCACACTGCTCTATCAGCAAGGGAAGTGATGTTCATCCACATTTACTCTCAGCCACACCACCAGGAGTCCTCTCTCAGAGCCAGTCCTGCCTTCGCTCTTCAGCCAGTTGGTCGTCCAGTTGTGTCCCTTTCCTGAGCAGAAAGAGGACGGAGGGGTCTCCCAACAGAGCTGAACATCTCAGCCAGCAGCAATGTCAGAGGAATCTGGAGGACCTCTCAAAGACTGCACTACAAGAAAAAAAAACAGGAGGGGAAATTAAAAAAAAAAAATTTCAGGCCAACACATAACAAAAGATTGTCAGGTTCCTTTGCTGAAGCAAAAAAATCCAAATCTAAAAACATTTTTCAGAGCCAAACCACAGGAAAATTTTTTTGGTTTTTGTTTCTGAAGATTTTGTGCAGTCAAAAACCAGACAGATAAATTTCTGAACAAAATGGCCCTTCAAAATGAAAATTTGAGCAATTGTTTTTTTTTAAAAAAAGGTGAGAAATGACTGAAGCTCTAATCCCACACAAGTGCTGCATGGCTTTCCCTAGCTGAAATGACCTGCAGAATTTGACTAGTATTTTGTAAATGGTTTTGCTTGACCCCACACGTGGCTCTGTTCCAGTGACAAAGCACCTTCAGATTCAAGTCCTTTCAGAGGAGCATCAACCCATAGGGATACCCCAGTGCTCCCTAAGAAACCCCCTGTGGAGGCAGGTAGACACAGTTTGAAATTCACACTAGCATCTTTCACTTTCCTTCTGGTGACTCTGTACCAGTACCCAGCTGTGTCTCTCCCAGCAGTGCCTTCTCACCTCCACACTCACCTTTTCACTGCCAGATGGGCAGTGAAGCCACTGGAGCTTCTGTTTTTGAGTGTTCAGACTATTATTTATCATGAGCCTTTAAAAATTGGAAAGTGAAGCAATTAGCTTTTCCAAAAAGCATTTATGCTTCCCCCTTGCACCCATACGGGCTTGTTACGTTAAGGCTGCTCACAAAACCTGCTTGGACCAGCCGACGCTTAGCCTTGGTTTCTGAAACAATGCTGAACATAGTTTGTCTCTGTCTGTGCTCGGAGCGAGGCTGTGTTAGCACCAGTTCTGCAGCTCTTACTCCTGACAACCATTATCCAAAATGTTTTCTTTGGTGTGTAGCGGGGTCTGATGGACATAAAGCAACAACCCTGACCACTCATGTTTATTTGCAAAGGCTTTCTAGAAAGAACTCCAGATGCTAGCCCAAATGCCTCGTGCATTTTCCACTTCAATTTTAATTGTTGGTACTGTGGACCACTTCTCTTCATGCAACCAGCTGCCGGTCCTGCCCTAGAACCAGTTACCTTTCCAAGCACAGGCAGGGGGAAGAGATTCCTTTATGCAACATTTCTAGTGTGATCATCTCACCCAAAAGATCCCAGAGGCAAAGGCAGAGATTCAGTACAGCAAATTCATCTCCCCCAGATTCACCTACAGCTGATGTGACAAGCCGATCAGAAAGCGTGTGTGTCCTATTAATGGCAAAGGTCTCTCTTAAATCACTAAGCATCTCTTCTCTTCCTGTTCCCAGGGTTTTTATTACTACAAACCATTAAAAAACTGCCAGGATGGCCATGAATTAAAACACAAATTTTCTCAGCATGAAAGTCCAGTCCCATATGTTTGGCGATGCCCCAAAATCATCCACCGTAATGCTTTCGCAGACATCTACCTAGACCAGCCCTGTGCTCCCCGCCTCCTCCCGCACCTTTGGGGTACGTTCCCATCCCTCCCTGTCTATCTACAAGTGACCAACACAGAAACGCCTCCACGAGACGAGCAGGAGATTCTGTACAGGATGGCCGGGATACGGTCTGTCCCCCTGAGAGCCGTGGGGATGCTGCCCCATGGAGAAGGGCTTCGATGCACAGCTGAGAGGTAACAGAGGACTTGCTGCTGCTATTTGCTGTTTATTTGGGTGGGGGTCAGTGCCCAATGTGGTGTGCCCAAGGTGAGGAATGGGAGCCTGTCCACCATCCCCCACATCGCCTCACTGAGCAGTCTGTCTAGACAATCCTCCCCGCTGGGCATCGGGGGATGCTGAGGGCATGGAAGTATTCAGGAATTCCTCCCACAATTAATTCTCCGTCATCTCCCGAAATAGCATTCCTGTGCAGAGGAGCTTGGGAAGCAGAGTGCCGCAGATCAGCAATTAAGGGGCAAAGACAGAGTACAAAGGGAGGCACTGCAGGTCACACCTGCGCTGCATCAGAGCTGCTCTGGGAGAAAGCCCTCGCCGAGCTCCGGAGGGAACGGCAGCTCCTAAGTCAAACCCAAGTAATAAGATGGTCTTGTAAGGGGAAAGATTAATCATTATTGGCAGCCAAGAATGTGAAAGTCTAACAAAAGCCAAAGGGTTTTTTTATTACAGTCCAATTGCAGCTGGGAAGACAATGTTAGATAAGAATCATTAAACCTATTGCAAGAATAAATTTTTCTTTGAACCAAACCATAAAACGGGAGTAAAATCCTCCTAAGCCAGCGACAGCTCCTAATGGAATAGGCATTATTATTTTTTTGCAAACCAAAAAAAAAAAAATTAATAAAATTGCTTTAGATTATTAAGTGAATAGATTAGGCTCCAAAATGGAAAATATTTACTCAAGCCAAACCTGCTTAATTTAATACCTGCCTCAATTAATTTTGAAGTTTGGAATGATAATTGGACAGAATAATGACATTTTCGTCTTGTACAAATAAGCATTTGTGAACTCTATTTGCCCAGAATTCAGGCAGGAGAAGAAGTGTCTAGGAAATCTTTACCTTGCTAACCCCCAGGTAACATCAGTGCTGCTGCACGTGCCGGTAATGAGTCTGGCAGCTTAGGCAAGCCTGGAAGACAGAAGGTGAAGCCAAAGTCCCTTCTCACAGCTGGTCATTAAATTTCCTGAAACATCTGACCAGGAGGTCACTACTGATATTATAAAATATGAAAAATATTCTAGAAAAAATGGAAGTCATTTATTCCATTAATGTGGAAGCAGAACACCAAGTTAAGAGTGAGATGAACGTGTGCTTCATTTCTTCAGCTTGCAGAGGATATCCGCTGGCAGAGCAGGCTTTGAACCCTCTGCCAGACGTGGGCTTTGATCCCTCTGCCAGACGCAGGATGGATGAAGAAAGTTCAACAGCTCCCTGCAAAGGTCTGTGAGTTTGCTCCTGAATAAAGACCTTAGCTCTGGTTCCAAAGTCAAAGCACAGGTAATCACTCCTTTTACACACCAACATGACAGTCTGAGAGCTGCTGACAGCACTCATAGTTAGCTGCTGCTTTTAGGGCAAGTTATGGGTACTCATCCCTCCGTTCTTCTCCCTCACTGCTAGAAAGCAGGAGATGTGGGAAAGGAGTGAAACACCAAGCTCCAGCATTCACAAGGGCTCTGCGCACCCAGGTGGGAAAATAAACGGAAATGATCACTTCTCTGGGGCAGGCAGTGCAAGGAGAGAGCTGCCTCCTGTGGTCAGGAAGCTTTTTGCACAGCCAGATGCCTTCTTCTCTAAGGCCTCCACTCTTGAGAAGTGCATCATGGTCTAACTTTAATCTACAAGCCATTACTTCTGTTAGTCCCAGTTCTCAAGACCTCACGGCGGTTCTGTAGTCTTATTCACAGAGCAAATCTTGTATATTCTGAAGGAGCGAGCCTCCAAAGGGTAGGCTTAGATG
Organism: Pterocles gutturalis; assembly: GCF_000699245.1. Classification (NCBI taxonomy): domain Eukaryota; kingdom Metazoa; phylum Chordata; class Aves; order Pterocliformes; family Pteroclidae; genus Pterocles; species Pterocles gutturalis. Next base: position 23,507 of record NW_010104115.1, on the reverse strand, counting down.
CTCAGACCCTTCAGTTCTCTAAAAAGTGTCCTGATGAAGACGTGGCCTCTGCACAGCAGATCAGAGCCCACTGAAAGAAGGCTGTCTCTGCAGAAGTCACCCATTGCCCAAGGGCTGGAAATCCCTGCTGCTGCACTGCTGTCCTCCTTGCTTGTCTTCTAAAAAAAAAGACGCTCCTCAAGGCTGAACTAATATCTACAAACACACTGAACTGCTCAGTAACCACTATCCACAACCACTCACTAACCGCATGGTTTTCCTAGAAATGAGGATTCCCAGAGCAGTTCCACATCCCACTGGCATTGCTCTGGAGCCGGAGGCATCTCACCAGGATCTGCCCTGGGAAAAAGAACACGGCCATCAGCTTGTAGCTGGCAGCCAACTCCGATATCCTGCTCCGGGTTCCCCTGGTGTCAGAAGCACACTCTGCGTAATAAGCGGGAAGAAGAGAAACTTTTGATTAAAAAGCTTCCTGCCTGGAAGCAATTCTGATCCTGGCTTGACCAGCTTCAACTCAGCCCCGAGAGCATACGTTTCAGTGTATGTACAAAGTTGTTTGGGGAGGAAGATAAAAAAGCATAAGGGTTTTATTTGACATAGACCTTGCCGGCATGTCAGAGCTCTGTCGCTTGTGTTTTCAAGACAGGAACCTTGTTAACAAGCGCTGGAGAGTGCAGCAAGCTCTTGCAGGCTCTCCACTGGAGTTACTACGTAGGTCTGGTTGTATATTGTGCAGAAAGGTCAGTGGGGACAAAAATGAGAGAGAAAGAGAGAAGTGGATTCAATACTGAAATCTTCCTTATTTTAAAGTGAAAATGTGGAAGGTCAGACGACAGCGACAGAGAAGGTGAGGAGTATTCTACACCCAGATAGCACTTAAATCCAGATAAGAAACAGGAAGTCTGCAGCAACAGCAGAATCACAGAGTCCATCAGAAACAACTGTTAATCATGAGTCGGGAGCAAGCAAAGTCCGGAACTTGTCAGGAAACAACATGTCGCTAGGATTATGGGCAAACCTTGCAAGGTAGCTGTAATTCTGAGGGCCTGAGGAGTCAAATTGTGATCAAAGGTGCAAGAGGAACAGCATGGAAACCAGAATCCTTCTCCAAAAGACAAACAGAGGTGAATTACAGCACAACAGATCCTTCCCAAATTATCCTCTAGGTCCCAAAAGCAATTGCTGGAGGACTGCGCACGTGATGCTTGACTGACAAGCCTGCAAGATTGTCTGTGGGAAAGGAACAAGAGGGATAATTTTATTGTCATGTACCGCAGGGGGGTGTAAGTAAAATCACAGCATGAGAAAATGACAGCGTATCTGTCTTAGGTCATTTACATGCCCAGATAATCCGTGGGAGGAGAGCCAAAGTCGCTACGTTTGACAGAGGCAACACAACGGGAATGTGTCTGGGAACAGAAGGTTACACAGAAGATTTGCAAGCCCTAAAACCAATCTCGTGTTCACTGCTTCCAGAAACCCAAATGACCAGACTTAGTAATTTAGGCTTCCAAACGATTATGCTTTTCTCCCTCATTAGAGGCTGCATAATGGTCTCATCTTGCTGACCATGCTGCAAGAATGCCGCAGAGGGACAGTCCCACGCTCACAAGGTTACGGACATCCCAAGGACACACTTAAAAGGCACAAAGACACCGTACACAGGCGAAGGAGCACTAATAGGCATGAAGGCAGATGTTGGGCAGCAGTTGCAGGCATGAAGTATGTTGCTGTCAGTAGAGTTTTTAGGAGGGATCTGGAAGGAGAAAATGCTTTGTTAGGGTCTACCAGTTGCATCTCTGCTGCAGAGGGAGTAACCCGGGAGAAATGTGCAGGGGCATGCTGGCACTGGCACGGCCAGCAGACAGGCAGGACTCAGTATCTCCACACCAGCAAATTCTCCTGCGATGGCTCAATGGAGCAGGGCCAGAACAGGCGATCTGCAGAAAGCACACACACTTTACAGCTCATGTGAGGGAGACAATTAAAGGATCGGTGAGACACGCTCTGCAGGACCCTTTAACATCACACTGTCAGAGGTTCCCAGTGAAAATCCCAATGATAAGGGTGTGTGGTACTCTGCACGGAACTGATAAGGGTGGTAGAAATCTGATGGCTCAGTAAACCTGGGCATCCCACAGGGATTTTAGCTGGGTAGACAGGGAGGGGCAGTTGGATCTTAGAGATATTCTTCAGGAAGAAACGGATAATTTTTAGCAGGTGCCAGATAGGGTATTTAGAGAGAGGTCAAGTCAAAGACGACCAAGGGGTTGGGCGGATGGTAAGAAAGAGACATCAAGAAAGGTAACAGGGAAGAGCAAGCACGAGAAGATTTAAAACTCTGCTTTGATTGTGTTGAGCTGAAGTCAGTGGGCGGGTGTCCGTGAAGTCCTGTCAGAAAGACAAATTAATTTGGACAGCACAGGACGGGCTTGGAAGAAAGCAATCACTGTGTGAGTCATTGGTAGGGGATTATATATGCAAAGTTTGTAAATTAGGTCACCCAAAGAGAGAATGCAGGGGAGGAAAAGAGGAGGGCTGGGCAAATGGCCAAGGATGGAGCAGGTGAAGGAGCCGGCAGTACTTGATGACTGTCAAGCAGGACAGGCACAGCCATAGGTACATCACTGTGGGGACAACCCAGTCCTACCCTATGAGCAGAGGGGAATAAACATACCTCCACCAGTGATCTGTTCCTCGAGGGCAAATGTGTCATACCAGCTACTGACAAGAAACCTAGAAAGGGCTCATGAAGCTGCTGGGTCCCAGCACTCCGAGGGTGAATTTCTGCCTCAGTTTCCCCAGAGCCACCTGTGAATGCAGGCCCAGACCTGGCTCTTGCAGCTGCAGAGACCTCACTGGAGGGCAGGGCTTCCCCATGGAGCAAAGAAATCTTCCAGGAATTAGGGGCCGTGCTCTCCTTTGAGCTTTTGGCAGCTATATTGCAAGAAGGGGCAGCGAAGCCCCCCGCACAGATGGCTACAAAGTCACCATCAAACCTAAAGAGAGCACAAATCACCCTGTTGGTAGCCATAGATTGGAAGAGGCAACCACACAGCTGTAGGTGGCAGGGAGCTGTGCCAGGAAGCTGAGCCTACCTAGTATTGCACAGCTGCTACCCAGGCGCTGGAAGAGACAGCTCGTGTTTGTGATGTGCAGGGGCAGGAGCAGTTGGATCCTGAAAGTCACAATTGACCCGAGATTACACAGCCAGCTGGCCAGACGCTGTGTTTTGAAATCACCCATTTTTACCAGAGAGCGCTGGCTGGGAAGCAGAAGGCAGCATGCAGAGAACGTCCAGGTTAACTTGTCACAGGCAATGGCCTCCCATTTATCAGGAAGGGATTCACACAATTTACAGAGGGATTGGGGGTTTTTGCAGGTGTTAGGCAGTCACCCTGGGAGCTCAAAACAGCAAAGAGATTCTGAAAAAAAAAATATATCAATTTCTAGCTGCATAGAGGCTCTTAGCAAGTCCAGCAAGCCCCAGGCTGAAGGGGGGAAGGGGGGCTGGGAACAGACCAGTGAGACAAGGGCCGCCAGAACAAAAAGGATGTATTAAGAGGGCCTATTCTGGCACTTAAGCCAAGTTCAAGCAATTTTGCTACTGCCTGATCTAAGGATAATACCGAGTTAGATGCCTTACAATCTGGAAATGCCTTGCCAAGTCAGTGGAGAAGAGCAGGAGAGACACTTGACCCTTAAGTGGTCTAGACACGATTCGGTTTCTTTCCATGTGTGTTTGACAAAGGCAAACCGCTTTTAGGCTTAAGGTGCGCAAACCCTGATGGAAGCAAGATATTATATGGCCTTGATTCCTAAATGAACCAAGCCAAAAAGTGATTGTCTCTCTCTCAGCACTGCAAGGCAGTAAATGTAAACTTCTCACAAAATGTTCCTCGCTGACTGACAGGTACTCTGTGGTGGCACGATGGGGTAAGCAGCATTAACATCTCTTTCTGGTACAAACCCCACAGGCAAAGTTAAGTGAGCTGCTTCCAGGAGGTGAGTAGCAGAGGTTATCTGAAAGGCAGGCTCCGTGAAATGCAGGGTTAAGCCAGGACAAGGTGGCCTGGTCCCTCCAGACTGCGTGTTTACTTGCCCCAGCAATTCAGAGACTTTTTTAGGCAGCTTAATTTACAAAGAGAATCAAGGCTGCAAAGCACAGTTCTGCCAAATTTCTGCTACAAGACTTCATCAGATCACTCTGGACTCTGAGACTGCTCTCTCTGCACAGTAATCACCATTATCTTCAAGCTTTGTGTGTGTTTATGTTACCCTTCCATTTTCTCTTCAGATATGACAAGCAATTTTTAGAAAATATGTTACAAACTCTTCTGCTCCGGAGATCTGTCACCTTTGATTGCACTCATTTGAAGCCAAGGATGTAGTTTCAAAGTAAATCATAAAACAACACTCAAAGGGGTCCTACAGACACAGCTGGCTGCAGTACTGCAGCCCTCTTCTCTCCCCCACCATCTCTGCTCTGCTTCTCCAGCCCGGATCACTGTTTTAGATAGGATGAGTGCAACCCAAACAAAGAAATGGGCAAAATCCAAACAGTAAAACTCTTCCTGAAGCCCCCAGTGCTGCTTTACAGTATGGGAGTACAGGCTAGGGCCTACCTCGCAGTCGTAAGGGCACCTCCAGTGTTCAGAAGTCCCTGTAGTCACCACATCAGCATGACTGCCTGTCACAGCGCTGATCTGGGCCGCTGTCAGGGTCTCTCACAGCACATCAGCAGGGACAGACCTCATTGCCAGTCTGCTGGGAACCCCAGGGGAGTACGTATTCACTCTGTACCCCTCATTTACACTGCTTGGGGCTCCTCGGACTCCCCACCGCTCCAACAGTCATACAGGCACAGGATCTGGTCCTTGGGAGCCTTCCAAGAAGCTAACAAGGTTGTGCCTCTCCAAGCAGCTCCTCCAAACTGAATTATAATAGAATATATGCTCCCTATATGGACTGCTGGCTAAACATTTCATTAGGAAACAGCTGAGAGGTGGGTTATTTGTCATATGGAGCAGTCCTGCTCTCCAGGATCAATACGGCACACGGGGAGAGGGCAAACTCCTGGAGAAACCCCTGACAGAAAGCTTACTTCAATGTACTTGCAGAAGGATTTACAGAGCAAATTAACTCTGCTGGTTGAATTATTTGGATTTGGGGTTTTTAATTTCAAAATCTCCAAAGGCTGTGTAGACACCCTGGTGACCCTGAGGCAGCAATGCTAACAACTAGCAGGAAAGGAGGGCTGCTGCCTCCATACTCTGAGAACACCCCCTTCACTCTGCCACTTAAAAACTGTTGGTTTTTTTTAACCCAGACACATTTTCAGTTGAGATCTCCATTACCTGCTTCAGCGTGCTGACGATTATATTGGTGTGTCTGTCTGGAGTTCCTTGGGCTGACTCAGGACATCTGCTTGCTGTTCCCAGCTCTGCTGCTTTCTCTCCCTGTAAAATAGAACAAATTATTCAGCGTGGAAGTGATCTCTTATTTTGGTTGTCTTCATGTTTCAGTCTCTGTTGAGTGTCTCTGTGTCTTGCTTCCAAATCCAGCATTGTCTATGCAGAGTGTGATTAGGGGAATTTACACCTCCAAAACATACATCCTATATGCTCTTCACAAGCAGTTACATGGCACAGCTCTCGCTAAAACAGATTTGAAAGAGCCTCCCGCACAACTTATTGGCATGGTGAAGCTTCTCCTAGAGAGATGGGGGACAAACAGCCCCCACATCTCCTGTACAATAGGCTCACTCAGCCTCGGAGTACTGCTGGACCTTGCTCTAAACAACATTTTCTTGTGATTCAGGACAAGATCCTACAGGCTCTGCTTCTCTTTTTAGCATGGTCTGTCCTCGTTCCTCAGCATCTCTGTGCTGGGTCTCTGAACCTTGTATATGCATGCTAAGACTGGATGACATGTTTGATATCACAGAAGAGCTTTGAGACATTACAGCCTGGAAAGAAGGTTTCTCTGAGCTGAACTGAGGGACACAACTGCCAGAGGCCGTACCCATGACATTCCCGTGTGTTCAGATCCTCCTCTGCTCAGCACCAGGCAACTGAACTGCACACAATACTTCGGTGCCTCAGTCTCTCTCCATACCTCCAGTGCAGCGTTCCCTTCCCCTCATTCAGGCAAAGCCCAAATTCTAAAATGCCAAATTCCTCCTAGTTTCCATTCAAAGCAGCACCTTGTCCCCATACACCCCTGTGGAGCAAAGGGAACCCATCACACCCTGCCCAGGTTTGCTGAGCCCAGTTATGTCACCCCAGTGACACACTTCTGACCAGAGCCTGTTTTCCCACTGTCCCAGGGACCATCTTGTGGCTCTGGGTGCCTGCAGCGCTGAGCACCTTTAGGGGTGCTCAGCCATAGGGTAATAATTAACTAACACAAGTGATCACTTATGTTATTTGCCAGTTGAACGCAACTCTCATCGAGTCAGTGTTGGAGATGCACTCGTTCACGGCAGAGCTGCAGCATCTAGGGCTTGAGACCTTTGCACGCTCGCTCTCTCCGGCAGTTAAGAGAGTCAGGTGGTGTCATTCCTAGAAGGTGAATAAATTATTATTGCAAATTACTCTGATGAAGTGGCTTTTATTAGAAAGCCAGACACAAAGGGAGCTTGCTGATTGGCTACCAGTGATGTCATACCCAGCCCAGCACTCAAATGCAGAGACACGAATTTTCTCATCTATATTTTGTGTATAATTTTCATTTTATACTGGCAATAAAGCCTCACCAGCAGAGCCTTTCACCCTGTGAGTGTGGTGGGGGGTCTGTACTTCTCAAGTGGCTGATGAAAGCAAAAAGTGGCCTTTGTTCCTCTTGTCTTGCCACGAAACTAAGGCTAACGGTTTTCACCCACAAAGGCACTGTGCTTTATTGCTCTATTACAAACCCCACCACTCAATTTTCTTAGATGGGTAGCAGAAAAACTGCCATTTTTTGGCTTGCATGTGCCTAAAACCATTCTGATCACAGAGATTTTGCTATTTACAAGCTGAAGCTTCAAGTGCAGGTAAAGTAACAGCCTGGCTATCATTCTGATCTTTAGCAAAAGGCAAGATCGGGGTTTTGGAAACAGCCAGGCAGCAAAATCCCAAACAATTATTTATTTTGCAAGTTTCACATTTTGGTTTTTCCTCCCTGCAGAGCCACTGTGAAATTCTCAGGGAGCACTGTGCGCTATCGTTTCTCTTCCCTAACTGAATGTCCTGTCAAACTTACAAAATTTGCCTAGCAAACATTCCAGCTTTAATCATTCCTGGATGCAAACAGGCACGTTGGTACAGCTTGAATACTAGAACTCTGTGTGGACAGCAAGCATGAAAGCCCCACTTGGCTCACTGAACTGGAATGAACTTTCACATTCAGGCAGCTATGCGAAGTGTGGCTCTCCGGGCTGTGGGCAGCTCTGCAGTTCTGATCTGAACATGGACACGGGCAGAGTGGAAGGTTTTACATACCTTCTGCTTCCTCCCTCCGTTATGTACTGCTGAGGTGTAAATTTTGCCAGGAAGGCCAAGTCTTACATTTCCAGCACTGGGAACAAGCTCCTGCTTGTGCTGTACAAACACCGCGCTCTCCCCTAACACACAGCACAAATCCTGAGCTGACCTGCACAGCTTGCCTATTCCCCTTTGATTATGGCTCTAAAGTCATTTGTCCTACAAGGGCAGAAAACAAAACACATCTGTCATTCGGAAGATGGCCTGGAGACCCCCAGATAGTTTCCCTGATGAAACTGGACACTGAAGACTGCTGGAGAGCTCAAGCATAGTTAGATTTGCTGTTCCTAGTCCTGAGGTCATGACTCTCGGCAACATCATCAGCTCCACTTTATTCCAGGTGGCTTGAAGTTGGAAATCATTGTCTCTTATCACCTGAAGATTTGCTGAGCTGCCTGCCCTTTGTGGATAGCAGCAGCTGCCCTCAGACTCCTAGATGTTGGATTTGAGGCTTTTGAAGTCCTGAGGGTGAAGGTGCAATGACCAGGCACCCGGGAAAGAGAGAGCCTGACTGTGAATCAGAGTTAAAAAAGAATATGAAGGCAGAAACCCTAGGAGAGGATGCTGTCTGGCTGAGACACATGGTCAGCATCAGCAAAAAGGGTACGGACTCTCAGGTTTAAGACCTGGAACAGATTCAAATCACCCCTTTTAGATCTGACCTCCTTTCCTGTTTGAGGAAGACAGCGAAGAGGACAGGGAGGCATGAATCTTGGACCCAGTCCCTGCTTTGCCGATGCACGGCTTGGCCTAACAGCCCTCCCTGCTTTTACCACTCCATGTGTGGAAAGGAGGGTTAGTGAAAGCATCAGAAGAATCTCACATAAAACAATGTTATCATTTTTACAAGCTTTGTTATAGCATCTCTGGAGGTCTGGCTTGGACCACCACCGACCGACCAGAGGCAGGAAGCTCAGAACAGCCTTTGGGTATAGAATTTTCCAGAACCATATCAAATTCTGAAATTGCAACCACTGGCCAAAAAAAGAAGCCCCTGTAGAACAGAACACACCCATGCAGATGGTGCAGACATCAAGATGACCATGCTGAGCCTAACTCTGCTTCCCTTCCTCACACAGTAATATCCTTGCTCCCATCTTTGATTTCAGCGGCGTTATTTTCCCGTATGAAGCAGACAGGCTCTAGAGGAGAATACGGTCCCACCGACTTATCACTTGCCTTACAATGAGAGTTCCTGTATCGCTTGGCTTTGTAACGCAGTCAGGGTTTGATGTGGCACTCAGCCCCTCCCTTTCACTTGAGGACAGTATTAGAATCACGTCTGGATGATAATACGCAGTAAGCTGTTCTGGGGTGATATGAATCAAAGCCCTGAAAGAGGGATTCCGTTTAATTAATCGTGATGATGAAGGTATTGATCATAGATTGAGAGGTTCAGGATTGGCCCGGGGGATAATTATTTCAGGGCACACTGTGTTAGGGTGACATTTTTGAATTTCTAGCGATGTGGGAGGGAAGCAGGGAGGAAGTAAGTGAATAATTGTAGCTAATTAGAACTTGTGTGCATATCCCAAATTAATTTGTTTGAATAATCAACCACCAACAGCAGTCTGATCCAAAAGGAAAAGGAAACAAGTGCCCAGAGAGATCTAGATTGCTTCCATAAATTCTTCAGTCCTACATCTGGGAAAAATGTTTTATAGAACTGAGGCCCTAAATACAAAAGGGGAAATGGACAGGATTGCTGAGTGGAAACCCTTGCTATTGCCTAAGATGGAAGATAAATAAAAGGGCCTATCCGAAGCTGAAGGATGGTGGAAAATATTGGATGATGCTCTTGCCTTAACCGTCTTCCCATCCATTCGCAATACGTTGCCTCCCACCGGCCTCCCAGCAGCCTGCCCGCCACCGCCTTCACAGGTAGGACATCAAATCCACCAACGGGGAGATATGGGATGGCTGGAGGGGATCAGACACACAACTGCTGTTGCCGCATGGATAATAAAAGGTATCTAGGCTAGAAGAGAGGGCAGATGGAGCTAAAGCTGCAGCTAGCAATCTGTGTGCGCACACCGACCAACCCACTGCTCCCTGTCCGCGGGATCCCCATAATCTCCCAAGGCAGACCTGCTGTTACAAACACTCTCATCACTAACGCAGCGGGGGCAGCTAAGCAGAGAGAGTGAATGATCTAGCAGGGGGTTAATAAAAGGACTGACGCAGAACAAAAGAGCCTGTCAGTCGCCAGAAGATGTGCTCTCCACCCCCTTCCACCCCCCCAGGAAATTAAAACTGCAGCCTGTGGTGTAAACGGTCTTCTCAGCGAGACTGGACGGGGCGATATGATGCGGAAGGGTAGGATGGGAAAGGGAAAGTTGGGAGTCAAATGTTTTTCCTGGCTGTTGTTTCTGATACGATACATCAAGCACCATTATTCTAAAAGACCAGGTTAGCTGGCCTCCCCAAACCTGACGAGACCAAGCCATGTTTCTGTGTGCTGCCAGCAGCTCCTCCTGGAGAGAGTCCACTAGATCCTGCCAGGCTGCTCTGCCTGAGACCACTGAAGTCCATGTTAGCATGTTTCCATGGAAATGGGAAGAGAACAAATGCCTGTGACAGGATACACCTTTTCCTATGTAGATTTGGACCATTTCTAACATCCCTTCCTACTGACAACCTTCAGGACTGGATATTTTGCCGACACAATCAAAACAGAACAAGAAGAGGAAAAAAATATCTGACTGCATGAAACAAAACCCACTATCCTTTCTGGTGAGCAACAGCTGAACTCAAAAGCACGTTAATCCACCAAAAACACTCTTCAAGGCAAACAGAGGTCTCCACACTAAATACAATCTGGTAATTCCTAGGCTCCTTGTTTCTCACAAGTGGACGGTGATGCTCTGCTCCCTCCCCTCTTCGGGCTGTTTCACATAAAGTTTCCAGCACCATTTTCCCCCCTCCAAAGGAATGAAATCTCTCAGCTGGGAGATGAATCCCCCGCTGCCTGTTTCCTGCCTGTTATTGTCTGCTCTGCCTGGTGCATTGTCTGCAGCCTCCGCAGGCAGCTCGGCGGGCAGGCAGCAGCTGCCGGGCTGCACAGCGCGGGCCCGCAGCGCCCTCTCCTGCGGGCCAGACTCAGACCATTCGGCACCGCACAGCTACTACCAACACATACACAAATACAAATACAGCTCAGGCACCCTGCTTGCTTTAGGGGTGCTGCCCTGCCCGCCAGGCCGGCCGGACGAGCCTCCTGCCAGGTATGCGAGCAGCCAGGCATCACCCAATGTGTGGTGCTGGCGCTTCCCAAGGACTAATCCCAGCAGCACCCAAAATAGCAGTGACTTCTACGCACCTTGAGCCAAGGCCAGTGGCATTTTGTCAAGCAGAGGTAGAAATCTATGCCTGCCTACTGCTTTCTATCAATTGCTGGGCACTTCAGATAAAGGCGAGCTGTGTTCACGAAGGTTTTGCTGGGAACCTGAGCTTGGCATCCGCCAGAGGAATGTGAAGGAAATTATCCCTCTCTTGGACCCCAGGCTCTGCTTACAGTCTGACTGCATCTCGCAGTGTACTGAGCAGCCAGAACAACTCACCCGTCTGTTCCAGCACCATTATCACGGAAGATTTCTAAAGCCTCTCTCAGCATCTGGCTCCTGTCTCACGCTGCCCTGGACACTGTACTCCAGACATCTCCATGCCCACGCCGCAGATCAACCTGCCCTGGGACCTCACACCTCAACCCATCAGCACAGGAATGTTGCACACTTTAGGAGAAGTACGAGAGATCGTTCGCAAAGTCAAAGGCAAAGCAACAAAAAGTTTTGTTTCTGCAGGGAGCTTGCTTGGTGTGCTCAGGTGTATTACCATTTTAAAGGCCAAGTTACTGCTCCTAGTGCTGGGAGCTAAGGATATGAATGAAGGAGCTTCATGAATACAGATATGTTGCATGGATAGAATAAATAAAGCTCACTGACGGTCGTCATTTTACCTTCCAAGTGGGGGAACACAAGGTGTCCTATCTCCAGGAGATCCAGAAAAGGATCAGGCTTCTTCATGAGACACAATGAGAAAGCTGGACATTGAACACTGCCTGAAATTCCAGGCCTGGCAAGTGCTTCCACGCTGCCAGGAGAGCGATGTGTTGGAGAAGTTAGCCTTCCTCCACAGGGAACATCACTCCCAGGAAGCAAAGGTTTCCTGGCTGCCATGAAGACACTTGGAGACTGGAAATACTTTTGCCCTTCCTCGGTGCAAGGGACTGCAGAAGGCCCCAGCATCAGAGTCAGGCGGGTCCCAGACTCTGCTTCACCCACAGAGCATTCAGCACCACACTATGGTTGCTGGAATAAAGTCAGCAAAAGAGATTACAAATGAACTAAAAGGAGATTTCAATTGACCAGAACATTTCATTTAGCCCAAATGAAAACAAGAAGCCCAGGGCTCCATGTGAGCCAGAAGCAGCAGCACTGTGCTGTGCCCCAGCCCCGCTCTCCCCAGCAAGGGCACTCGCAGCATCTGGCCAGATGTGCCCTCAGGCTCTACCCGGGCTAACGTGTCAGCACCTGCTGCTGGCAAAAATTTTTTTTTTTGTTAATATTCCTTCCTGCCACGTTCATCTCAGACAGAAAAAACAAACATCACGTCTCTTACATCGTGTTAGATGTTCTTACAGCTGTCCTGTTGCACTCCCAGCGCACCCAAGCCATCCCCTGCAACCCCAGCTTTATTTTGCAAACCACCTGCACTCAGCGGGCTTGGCACTGAAAGGATTTTCTCCAGCCTTGGGAAAATTGTTCCTTCTTTTTGCCATTGTGAAAGCTCTTGCGCGTGCTGTGTGGGAGGCTAGATGTGGGCGAGTGCAAGCCCATCTTGTGATGACAGGAGGCTGGTTTACGCTGGGTTGTAACAGGGCTGAGAGCCTGTTCCACAACCCACGGCAAGCTGGTAGGCCTACGTTCCTCCTGCCTGCTGCTGAGCAAGCCCCAGGAGACGGCGTATTTCTCTGTCCTCCAAGTCTCATTCGTCTTACACTTGCAGTGAGTGTATCTATTTGTGGTTCCAGTGAAATAGATGACACAATACTGCTAGGCTATATGAGCAAGAATTTATCCACTCAACAGATTCTGCTGGCTTCCAAGTGCATGATTTATCCACAAAAAAGCAGTCTAACACTGACAGGATCTCCTGCTGGTAGTTCCAGGTGGTCTTTTGTGTGCTGGTGATAAGAGGTTTTGGTTTTTCTTAGCACTTTTTTCCCTTTGTCTCAGTTCTTCCACCACTGTTAGTTCCAGTAACATTGAGAGTATCAGCTTCAGGGCATGCAGATACCAAAAAGTGAGTAAATTCCCATTTTGATGCTCTACGCTGAGGAACAGGTCAAGCCCATGTTGCCCAAAGGAGACGGGCAAGGTCCACATGCACCTGACTCCATCACTGGATGTATACGCGCACCCGACATCAAACATCGTGCCAGGCTGCCACGTCCAGCTGTGACAGTCCGAAAGCTTCCCTTATATCCACTTTGTCTCCTGCTGCTGTGTTTAAGAGAGCCGTGGTCATGCCAGCTGCTGGACTGACACTAACATGGCATTAACTTTAGGAAGACAATGGTGACCGCGTCCTGACAGAGCTGTCCTAGCTGAACCACCACCAGTGCACCCACCTACTTAGTCATTAGACACTGCAGATGAAAAGCAAAATGCACACAACTGACAAAAGGGAACTTAAAAATGTATTTTCTGCTTTATGTAGGTGAAGACATGAACGGAGCTAGATTAACTGGGCTTAGGTCAGTCTTGTCTGAGATACACAGGTCCTTTTCCTTGCTTTGTCCTTCCGACTCCTTCCCCTTCTCAAAAACACCTCATCAGTCTTCCGCCATGCAACTCCCAGGTCAGTCTTTCCAGGGGCTGCACTATCTTATTTGTTTAAGTATCTGCAGGCAGTGAATGGGACTTCTCTGGTGGCCCTCAATCTCCACAGAGCAGCAAATATTTGCAATTGTAAATCTGTCTTACACAGTTTGTTCTCAGATTCCTCCAAACTGCACCCAAAGTGGACACACAGTTTGGCTGATGCTCTCCTTTTCCTGTGTTTTCTTTTACTCAGAAAAAAGATCTCATTTTACTGTTGCCTTGCTGTATTCATGATCTGCTAGGCTGCTCAGGGTCCCAACTGTGTACACTTGTGTCCTTTTATTGTCATATAGACATAAGCTGTAGCATGCCACTTCAGCAAAATAAGCCAAGGGCATTCTGGGGGCACTAACAGTGGCATTTTACAACTGCTTCTCCGGCGTGGGAACTCCTTCTTCTGAGAAGACCTTCTGTCCTGGAAATACAGTTTGAACTTTTCACATGAGATCACAATTGCTAAGCATTCCTGTGCTATTTAAAGTATCTTTGCTCTGTTCATAGCGGTGACATGAACAGGAAAGCCATTGCTCTCCTGCCACTCCATTTATTGGCAACAGATGACACCGTCACTTCTCAGTTCCTATCACCGTACTGTGCATCGAGGGATAAGACCTGCTGTGGGCCAGGTGCATCACATTGATGTAAACACCTCCATAACAGTTGTCTCTTTGGTAGAGCTAGCTAAAGCTTTGGAAATATTTGAAAGGTTTGGAAGGAATCTGGAGTTTACACCTTCTAACAGTCTCTGAACTGGTTCATTATCAGCAGGCAGGCAGCACGCACCGTTCCAGGACCAAGCCCCCACCTCAGGAAGCTGGCAGGTGTCTGCCGCACGCTATTAGAGCAAACTAGAATTTCATTTTAGGTTTATTCCCACAGCTCTTGTTAGCAGACTAATGAGTTTGTGATTATGATCTGCTGCAGCCTCTGTCTTGAAGACGTCCCTGCACCTGCTTGCAGAATGTCACTGGGTACTACACTGACTCCTGCGCGTCCTATTAAGGTGACTTGCTGCAGCACTGCTATGCTGAATAATCTGAATGAGAAATCTTTATAGCATCACTCCCCTCATTTTACAAAAAGGTCAAGGGGAAAATTGCCAAAGGCTTCTGCTGGCCTGGGAAATGAACTAAACCCCTGCTCAGAGGGATTCAAGTTCAGCTGCTGTTTATAGCGTTTGCCGAACAGGATGTGCAGCACCAGCCAGCCCTGTGTGAAGCAGGGCAGAACTTAGTCCTGCCTTTCCCTGGTACTCTCCTGCCTCTTACCTGTGAGCAGCACGCGGCTCACCACTGCTACTCGCTGCTCCACGAAGTTGCTATTTCAGTGAAAACATTGAAGGCTGATGGGAATCTGACAGTCCCTGTCTAATCCGCACTAGAGTGCCAGCTGGGAAGTGGGTGGAAAGGAATTTTTTATCAAATAGTTAAACTCCATTTTCCCCAAATTTATTAATTCATAAAGAACATATCCCTTCATGAATTTCACAGCTGAAAACAAAGCCAGTCTCGCCTCCTCTACATTATCTGTCAGTCGTACCACGAAGAACAGAAGAGCTCACTCAGTTGTTCCTCATGTGATCAAATTAGGGTGGGAAAAAAAAAAAAACAGCCCCTGTTTTGGCTTTCAATTTACCTGCGGTTCTGAGCTGCCCCACCTCTCTTTTTCTACAGTGACACCCAAACATCTGGTTCTGCCTTTTGTTTGGAGCTGATCTACAGGACTGTGACCCCAGCCCTCAGGGAACAGCCAGAAGCCCTACCACAGGCTGACGTGCCCAGCAGTCAAGGCCCAAGCCTGAATTTACCTCCGGTTTTATTAAATGCCAGGTGTCTGTTCGATATCTCTGCCACGACAGCAACTCTCAGATGACATTTGGTTTCCCATGGACAAGATCCAAGTAGGGACGGATGGCTGGAAGGGTGCCCAGCTGAAAGCTCAAGAGCCTACCAGTGAGAAGCATCTCAGCACCTGTGCCTCCAGCTGAACTGGATGGAGACAGTGACATGCACCGCCACTGAAAACCCAGCTGTCCTCGGGCTCCTGCTCCTCATCCGCTAACACGGCCTCAGTCAGGCTCATCTACTTTGATAATCTCCAAGCCTGGTCATCAGGTGCTTAGCACGTAGCTGTGCCTTTTCCCACTCGAGTGTCCTGTGCAGCTGCCCAGACTTGTCTTTCTCACCTTCAGCTGCCAGCTAAGTGCAGTCTCCAAAGAGTTATCAGCTCCTTTCCCATACAGGAACTCTGTCAGGGAAAGGTTTCCGCACACACCCCCCTATCTGGCATCTCAGGACTTCACTCGAAGTAAAAACCATGCTCAGTAACACCTCTCCTCTCCAGAGGAGAATGTAAGACAGTCATGGCAGGTCAGACTACAGACCCACGCAGCCCGTATCTCATCTCTGACAGCAGTCAGTAGCGTGATGTCTGGGAAAGGAGACCAAGACGTCACTCATGGGTCCCCCTCTACACAGGGAGGACGTCACAGCCCTCTGCAGCATTGCTGTAGAACATCTCTGCTCAAGGCTGAAGCGTTTCTGTTTATTCAACTTCTCCTTGTTCAGAAGCTAGTCCAGACTGACAATCATCCCTGTTGCTCTTCCCTGGACATTTTTTACACCATATAGTTTTTGAGGTTGTCCTTGCAAACCTGTGTTCGGCTGAAATTAATGTTCTGTCAAATGGGGTTTAGCAGATGACTTTCTCAGGAGCAAGTGACTGAAAAGTCTGAGCGTTATCCTTGATGTCTCAGTTAGAGGCAAAGCAGGAAAGAATAGTGATGTGATTACCTGTCTTGGCCACTACTGAGGAGGGAAATTTCACAGAAATAATTTCTGAGATCTAGAAACCAACAGAGACAGAAAAAGATTGGTTTGCTATCTTCTACTCTTCTGTAAAGATGAAGGAGGAAGAGCCTTTCTCAATATGTTTATCATGCAGAGGCTTCTAGTACCTTTCCTCTTCTCTTTAGCCCACTTGCCTGCTGGACCTCATCATCCAGAGCACTACATTGTGGGTCATCAGTGCTGCAGGCAGAACAGCCACCTCTGCTAGAGAGATGTGCTTCGGTCTAAGGCAGTGAGAACAGCAACCCCATCCAATTAGCCTGAAGACATCACAGGAAAGCATTCAGTCCTGCAGCATTAACAAAGCATCATCTCTGAGCTCATAAAATGAAGACAGGATAAACCATACGCAGACTTTCAAAAGGAAGTCTCTGGAGCCTGATCTGGTTGGTCATCCATACGACCACAAAGGAATTTCCCTGGGAATCTATCTGGGTTTCAGTTCAACCTCTCCTTGTCACACGCACTGTCGAGCCTAGAGGCAGCACATCCTCCCAAGACTTGCAGGTGCCGCAAAACTACAAAGGAAAAAGGAATTTCACGCCCACAGAGCCTCAGCAATATCTACAGGCACACATAAGTCAAAACAGACCTCAAATAATATTTATAACAGGACAGATTGTGTTCTGGATTTTCTTTGAAATTTTGCCCAAGCCCTTCCCCATACAGTCAGTTTCACCATCCCCTTGCTTCTCCACCTCCTCTTTGTTTCATAAAACCTTTTCTGGGTGTTCTGCCTGCACACCACTTTTCTCAGACACACGTCTTCTAGAGAAGTTTCTACTTCTCTGCTCATGGCCTCTTTGTGGAAGAGGTTAGAGACCTATTCTGACAATTAAGACAAATCCGGTTTCATGTGCAGCCACAATTACAACCACTGGCTTCATTTTATACCAAATACTCCATGCCTCATGCCTCCTGTCATTCACACAGAAAGAAAACAGCAGGGACAACTTTGTCAAAGCAAGCTCAGTGGATAAAACCTTTGCAGACAGATCTATGGAAGACAGCTTTGCTAGGCACCACTAGTGATGAGTTTTGTCAGTTAATACACAACCTGAGGATGCATGTGAGTATTTTACAATATGAACTATGAAATACACAAATAGTTTTGGCAGTTTCACCAAGGAAATTTTGAAACAACTGCCTCTCAGTAGACCAATACACAAATTCACTGCAAAATCTGATTCAGGGCTTCTGTTAGCATGTTAAAATGTGCCCAGTTTGCAATATTGCAGAAGGCACGTCCTATCGGTCATTTGTGAGAAAGCAGAACCTTACACCTGATTGTTAGAGCCTTGAGTCGTAGCATAGCCTGCGCTCGCCTTACTGGAAGGTACTAACGAAGAGAAGGGGCTTGGGAGAGTGGAGCAAGGGTGGCCCTGGGGCTGTCCTGATGAAGCCCCCTGTGGTAAGGGCTCACCCAGGGACACGCTGTGAGGCAGGACCTACAAGGGTGAGCAGCTAGTAGCTGATGTAACCATCACCTTACGTTGTCCCCACCCAACGCAACTATCCCACAGTTGTGTGTGTGGAATGGCAAAATGGCAGCTGAGGCAGCGCGAGAGAACCGCTCCCCACACAGATATACCCTGTGCCCAAGATCAGACAGAGGCTATTCCAGACACACATAGGATACACATTGAACAAGAAACAGAAAAAAAAAAAAGGCTCTTTTCATACAACAATGCTAGCAAGAGTGTATTTTTGCTGGTAAAACAGTGGCTCTCACACAGAGATCATGCCTCTTCCCTCCCCTGTGCTCACACCAGTCTGACCTCAGGCTATCCTGCCTGTCGGCAAAGTACCCTCAACAGGCCCTCGCGCACAGCACTACGAGCACACAGACCTGAAGGACAGCAAATGCTTGGGCTTCTCTGCTCTAGTCTCTGCAGGCCTGCCTAAATCCCTCTTCCTCAGTCTTCTGCCACAGCAAGGGCTTTGATGACAGCCTAAGGGGCTGCAAACCAAGGGTTTCTCAGAGATCTGCCTTTCAGGAGTTTTCTGGAACAGTGACAGAAATAAGTGTTGTGCTTCTGACATATAATTTTGCTGATGGGGTTGTACTACACCGATTTGTTAGTCTGAGGTACAAGCTGATGAGGTAGCGATGATGTTTTAGCAACACCCTTTCTATCAGAGTAGTCAGGTCAGGTTTGTTAAGACACCAAACCTTCCAAGGAACATTCACTGCCAATGACACCAGCACTGCTGTCAGTGCTGAAATGATGTGGACAGAAACCATAACCCATATTATAAAGAATCCAAAGTACGTATTACGAGATACAACCCACCTTAGACTCACCAATGAGTATGTAAATTTGATGGATTTAGGGGAGTAAAGAATATTTTGAGAGTTTTCAGAGTTCCCTTCCAAAGATATGATTGGGCATCTGTCATTCATCTTCTATCTTGCCAAATAAGCTGAGAATACAGAAAAGCGCTTAAAAGCACTGCTCTGTCCATATGCACTGCTCCTGTCAGATATAGAACCATCCTTTCTTCTGGACAGTATAACCATTTGCTCCAGAAACAAGGGGATTGCTCCTGAGCTCAGGCAGTCACTGCCACAAACTCTGATTGCTCAGGGTGTTCACCAGCATGCACAGCAGCTCACGCGTGCGCTGGTTCCTGCATATTCTGCTGGTAGCCAGGCTGAGCACCACAGGGTGTGAGCCATCAGCGCTGCAACATCCAGCAGTTTGGCTCAAACAAAAAGAAACGCGTAATTTTGGATTGGGATGTTCCCAGCTCCAGGCCTGGTGTCTCAGCAAGGATGGAACCCATTTCATTCCCCGCTGCTGAGTTCTTAAAAAAAATGGAAGATGGCGAGACCTCCAGGGAAGGCAGATTTGTAATCATGAGGCATGGCGGGAGGGAAAAAGATTTTCTGCGCAGAAACACTCACTTCTGCAACAGCAAATCTCTCTAATGGGGTGGTTCAGATTCTGCAGAACATCCAAACAACTGGTGTCCAACAGCTTCACACTAGGCCTTTCTTCCAAACTCTCATTCTGGGTACAGACTATGCTGATACTAATTAAGTAATTTAAACTGGGACTTGCATCTTTCCCATGCAATGCTATTTCTGAAGGCCTGCACTACCAAGGAGTGTTTTGCAACTGCCAAGACATGGAAGAGTGCTTGTTATTAACACATCACTACATAATTAGGGGGCTTAGCAGGGGGCTGAGTATTCACATGTTTTTTTTCCTCTGTTGCTGACAGTGCTAGATGAAAGTCTCTAGGTATCCCGTTAGGTGACAAGTGAAAATGAGTTCTGAGGCCCAAACTAAGCAATTTGGCACAATTTAGTAGAGAGATAGCATTTTTTTACTCTGAAAGGGCCCAGAATTGGAACAGCAGGAGGTGTTACAGATCAAGATTGAGATGCGCTGGCCAAGCCGAGTGGGTGTCTGACGGAGCAGAGCAGCAGTGGGTGCTGAAGTCCAGGACTGAGATATGCTGGCAGAGCTGAGAGGGGGAATGTTGCCCAGTTTCTGAGAACAACACAGAGTCTGTATTTTAATTAGAGTTCCTCTGCTCATCTTCATAGCTCAGCATGAACTTGCATAGTCTGAATTTTCCAGGCCTCCATTAGGATCCATCCACAAAGCCTGTTCTCCACTTTTTCCTGCTCCTCCCCCAGGGAAGACATGCCAGTAGCGACCACTCACACTTCGGTATTCTGCTATTGGCTCTCATTAAATGTCACAGCTCAAGCAGCAGAAATGTATGCACTAATTTCATGTATACAGACTGTAAAGAGTTTCCAATTCAGATTAAACAAGGCCTGTAATCAAAGACAGGAGGCTGTGCAGTTTCAGGGAGAGGTTTGAGGGCAGAGAAGGCATGATGACACATAGATGAGTGAATCAGACACACAAAACCTGAATAATTGACTTCATGAAGCCTGTGGCACACACAGAGAGGCAGCAATACGATGGGAGTGTTGGATAGGACAGGAGATAGCAGGATTGCAAGCATCTGCAATGCAAATCCCGTCCTCAGTACTGCACAATGTTTATTAGGTACAGCTAAAGATTCCGTCCCAGGCGTCACAGATACGCATGACCGACCCCAACAACAATAAAGGAATTCATAGTTTGAGAAAAACTCCCCCCGCTTTCCCCATTGTGCACAGGCCTACAGTTTAAGCTGGCCAAAGTAGGTCAAAGGGAATGAGTCTATTTGAATATGTAAATTCAACTTAACAAGGAGTAAAGACAATTGCTTCAAGCTTGTGAGTTCAAACTAAGAAAAACAAGTCTTCACAGCTTCTTTGGGAACTGGAAGTTTTGGCTTTCAACCCTCCCTCCTATTTCCTCCCTTTGCCCATCTTCATCGCCTTTCCTCTCACCTCCTGCCTAATAAGCATCAGGCAAACCTCCCATTTGGCAAAACCAAGCCTGTGGTCAGACAAGCAAACTCAGTAAGGTCATTAAAAAGCTCAGGCATAAAGGTTTGTCAGCTCTGAGTGGCTGCTGAGAGCATATGCCATGTGTGCAACTCTCCATAGCTAATTTTCAAACAAGCAAGAAAATACATCTTTTGTCTGCCTCCTGCAGACAAAGTCTTTTCTCCTCTTTTTTTTTTTTTTTTTTTTTTTCTTGCTAACGGGAACAAGTTCCCTTTCCAATAACTGAAGACTGATTAAATCCGCTGTCGCTCTACCAACCCCCAGTCACAAGCAGCTCATACCATGAAACAGCGTCAAGAAAACGATTTCTCATACAAAGAACTTCATATAACCAAGAAGAAATGAGGGAAAACTGTTGACATTAAGTTTTGATTTAACCCTTCCTGTTCTAAAAACCACTAGCTCCTACCTTTCTCTTCCTATGCTTTTAATAAAAGTATTCCAGAAAAAAACCTTTAATCTGCATGTCCTATCTTCAAAATATCACACAGCACTGAACAAGAAGTAACCAGATTGATATTTCTGTAACTAAACAGGTACTTAATATCTTTTACTCATCCTGAGTCAACTCCTATGAATCCAACAGCCCAGCATCCCTATCCCTAACTAAAATTTGTGGGGCGCTGGGTGGCTCAAGGGAGGAAATAAGGAGCCAAATTGCAATTCTCAGCTGACAGCTTCACCTCTAATTTGGCCGTTTGAGGCAAATCTAGATTTGCAGTGGCTTAAAACAAATGTCAACCCAGAATTTGCTGTTTAGCTCAGTAACTGAACAGGTTCTCTGAGGGAACCTCTTTTCTTTTTCTAAACCTTTTATTTTGTTGTCAGGAATGAAGATCATAAAACAAATCTTTCAATTACCTTTGCAGTCTCATTCAAGTCCACTGACAAAACTGTTCATGGAGATTGAACACCAGCAGTTTAAGGAGACCAAATAGCGGTGGTTCCTCCTGAGCAGCTTCGGTTTTGTTGATGTGTAAACTGTACCTGTTCCGGGAGTAAAAAAAGACAGCTTTAGTCTTCAGAGCAACAACGCAGAACTTTGCATTAGCAGCAGATGAGAAACTAATCACCCCAAAATGGAATTGTGGCTAATTCCCCAAAGTATTGCTGTATTAGATAGGTTATCTGCTTGCAGCCTAACCCCCTGACGACGCAGGACTAATAATGGGGTCCCCAAGCTGTGACAACGCTATGGGTTGTGGCTGCCTATGGGCACATCTAATTATGATGTTCTGTGACAAGGCTATAAATACACACACTCCCACAGGTGAAGACCTGATTGTAGCGAGCAACAAGGGGTTCTGGTGGGTATTTGCTCTTTCTCACTCAGCACAGCATCGCCTGCTTGAAATGGAGGGCTGTTTATAACGGCGAAAGCCTCACAGGACTATACCCCAGGGAGCGCAGGAGTATGGAAGAAAGCGAGATTTCATAATCACATATAGATCAAACGTTAGCGGGATAAGCACCAAAGGGAAAAAGAGTAAATTTGTTCAAATGAAAAAGCCTGCTGACAAAACCCAAAGACCACCTGAGCAAAGGAAAAAGGGGATTACACATGAACAGACCAACGCTGGTGGGCTGCACAGAGGCCTGAGAGGAGATGAAGATAATCACTTTTTTACAGGGCACTTAAACAGGCAGTTATTTGAGGAAAAAGAACTGTTTAAAGGTTTTCTTGAAGAACAGCGAAGGTGGCTAGACGTCTAGTTTGTTTCCAGGATTCCGTTCTTAAAGATCATTACATTACCATAACACATTAGTCTCATAAAACCAGTCGGTGCCCCTGCACACCAACTGCTGCCAGGTGAGGAGGCTTTTTCTCATTCTTTCCTTCCCTAGCAATTCCAGTCTCCATTGCCTGTTTGTCCTGCCCGCCTCTGCACTCTTGGTCTTCACTTGCTCCTAGGAACAACTTCACAGGAGCAGAAAAAAAATTAAAATATGAGGCAGTTCATTTTGGTAAGGACTAGTAAGAAAGGGAACCTGATGGGCAGCCAAACAACCACTCAGGGCCAGTCACGTAACTGCTGCTGTAGATGAGTATGGAATACCAATTCTTGCATCCTAAAATCAACAATAAGCCTTCTACTATCCCATCTCTTTTACAGTTTGTTTTGTCAGAGTCAAAGGAGATGACAATCACTCACAACACAGATCTGATTAAGGAAACTATCAGCTGCCTCAGCCAACGCACTGTAGCACATAGTTGTCAAACTCTTGCAAATTTTGTCATAAGTCTTAGAGCTAACGTTTCTATGATTTCTAAAGAAGCCCAGAAAAATTCCCTTTCATTAGAAAAGGAAACCTCCCTTTTGACTTCCTACACCACCTCTGTGAAGGCATGACACAGACAACAAAGGCCGCCCTCTCGCACAGCTCCTGGCACAGGCTGCCTCAGGAGGAGCGTGGGCAGAGACGCGATGGAGTAACTCACCCTGGAGCAGGCGTGGAAGAGGCCGAGGCCAGAAGCTATGCTACAGAGAAAGAAAGAATTTACACTAGGGCCAGCAATTAGCTTCAGGTCAGAGCCTGGTTTGCTGGACACGAGCTGTTTAGACAGAGGCACTGGGTGTGAGAGCCGGCAGAGGAGCTGAGGGACAGCAGCAAGAGGCCTGCAGCAGACAAGAGTGGAAATACAACACACGGCCCCAGAGCTGCTTGGCAACAACCGACAGAGAAACAGGGGCACCGTGAAGAACCCAGGGGAGGGGAGAGTGACGCAGTACCAGGTACTGAGCAGCGGGCAGGCACGATGCCCCCGGATGCTGGTAACGTGGTGAAGGCCAGGCCCCAAGACATGCCCAGCCTGCAGCAGCAGCAGGGC
>NW_010104114.1:0-2392 GCF_000699245.1 Pterocles gutturalis | reverse complement strand
GGCCATCCAGCCAGTTTTCTATCCAGCAATTCGGAAAAGTTAACAGAGATGGGGGTGTTTGTGTTATTGGGATGCATCACAAGAAGTCCTCGTAGGTCTTCACTCCACAGGTAAGTTTGCACCACTGGAAAAAAAAGCACACTTGCTCTGTGAAGATGGTAAAGAAGTGGTACAAAGGAAAACCAATGAAATAAATTTATAGAGAATCATGGCATGGGGAAGCTAAATAGCAAACAGTAAAATATTTGGGTTCAAAAAGAGAAGTGGACAAGTGGCAAGGATGCTCTGGAATAGCAGTAGCAGTGGCTAAGGGGGGTCCAGGTGGTAAGGAGGCATTTCCAGAACATCTGGAATGAAAAGTGTGAGCAGTCAGGTCACACTTGACTGCTGCACAGAGATGGGAAATCCAGAAACAGGCGTGAAAGGCTGAGATGTTCAGTAGCTCTTCTTGTTCTCTGTTGGAAATGAAGCTGGGGAATACCCTGTCCTGGGTGGCATGGCTAGAAAAGGCAATTTACCATCTGTCTCAAGGAAGATACAAGGTGGTTTTTACTCAGAGATGAAGCTTTCAAGTCTCTGGTAAATGTGGCTCCCAGCAAGAGCTGTACCAGGACAAGGCGCGCTCATCGGGCCTCCAGTGTTAACCCCTGACAAAATTTGGACCATTACAAAAAATAAGGATTGTAAAAATAATTCCAAGATTTTGAAGGATTTCCTAAATGCCCCAGACTGCTTAACCTGCCCGCTGCCATCAGCAGAATAGAGGAGTGGCTAATTCACAATTTAGAGATTAGACATGTGCATAATGCCCATAAATACAGTCTCCTGTATTTTCTGGAAAGTCACCTTGCCAGCTTCTCCTTTTGGCTTTGGATGAGACTACAAGTCTGACCTGTTGGGTGTACAAAAATGTGAAAGTGTTTGGGTTTAGAGCTATACCATGATTAAAAAAAACCATTCTTTTTGTTATCTGGAGTCAACAGGCCAAATAGTAGCTGGCTTCAGGTAGGGCTCCCTGGCAGACCAGCCTCAGGGGTGGCTGTTACCCAGCAGGAGAGAGGAGATCTGAAACGTGTGGAAGGAGATCACTGGTGGGACCTCGGGAAGGACCTGCGGAAAGCACAACCAAGATGCTGCTTAATTCCACCCCTGCGTAGCCCTCTTCAAGGTTACTTACAAAGATTTCTTCAAAGTCCCCAAACAGCCCATCCTGGGAGGTTTGCAGCAATTAGCTCCTGTTACCAAAGAGCCTTCCCAGCATGAACGGAAGAGCAGATGGGGTGGGGGCTCCTATCTGCAAACCCCTTCATTAAACAGGCATGAGTCCCTGCCGTGGCTTTTCAGCTTGCCTGGGGAGAGAGGTGCCCACAGCAAGGTTCCCCCTCACATGCATATGGAAAAAGGCCACAGCTAAATGCCATGGCATTTGCATAGCACTATTTTTTTTTCCAAATTCTCAGCATTTTGGTGAG
The DNA here is from genome assembly GCF_000699245.1 of Pterocles gutturalis. NCBI lineage: Eukaryota > Metazoa > Chordata > Aves > Pterocliformes > Pteroclidae > Pterocles > Pterocles gutturalis. Next base: position 920 of record NW_010104114.1, on the reverse strand, counting down.
AAAGCAGCTGAAAGGACTTGTCCTCACTCTTGACTTTGATTTTGAGCAGGATTTGAATGTGGGGGTGTCTTGTCTGCCCGGCTTTGCTTGTGCATGCACAGACTTGGGGTTTGTAACCCCCAAGCCGTGAAAAGAGGAGGTCCTACAGCTTCATCTCATATGAGGAACCCCAAACCAATAGGTCCAATACTCTGGTCTGGGTGTTTTGATGATTGTAGAGATGCATGAAATCCCCCTCTTCCAGCATGAAGCTCTGCAGCATTGGTGTCCTCCCTCTGCAGGCTGGGAGGGTGCCTGGAGGGCAGGAGCCATAAGTTGTGGGGCTCTGATTCACCCCGAGGTGAAAGGGAAGCAATTCCTGAGTCCCTGCTTGCTGTGGTCAGCAGGGACTCACTTGTGCCTCAGGTGCATCTGTCCCCTCCCTGGGGTAGCAGACCTGCAGAACTGCCCCAGGCTGAGCCAAATGAAGTTTGGGACCAGGAAAGAGTTGTGGCTACGGCCCCCAGAGCACTGTGCTCCACTCCCTGCCGTTTTGTGTTGTCCTTAATCCCTCTACTCCTCCATTTCCCAAGCACTTAAAGGGAGTGGATGGTGTTTTACCTCCCCTAAAGGCTCACCCTGAACCCAAAGTGCAGTCTCAGCCACCATGAGCCATACTGGATGCTCCCACAGCTCTTCGACCCTGGCTGTCAGGGATGCTGAACTGCATCCCAGCCGCGTGTCGCTTATCGCAGGGGGACAGTGGCGTGGCGATGGCTGCGCCGTGGGGCATTTATTGCCCCAGCTGGGCTTGCGGCACAGCAGCTGGGGCCTTGGGAGCCGCCCGGCTGTGGGGGTGGTGGGATGGAAGCACACATTTAAATCACAGGGCTGCTCCTGAACCGGGGCCCCTCACCGCACTCAGGACGAGCTGAGCCGAT
>NW_010104113.1:0-9854 GCF_000699245.1 Pterocles gutturalis | reverse complement strand
AAAAACACACCACATCAACTTCTAAGGAGGTTTGAACATTATTTTCTTAAAGCTTCTTTTGCTTCCCCCACAAAGGGGAAAGAAAACTTGATCAAGGCAGGAGGACAAACTACACTGCTGAGAATACAGAGACTGAGTCTGAAGCCTGACAAGCTCTGGTCAACTGATTCCCAACAGCACGGTGAAGAGACAAAGCACAAGAGTCTCCCGCAGGCTGTGTCAGGTTTTATTGAAATGGGAAACAACTAAGCAGCTTCGTCTGTGTCAAAAAAGAAACCACTGAGTACTACAAAATTCCTGCTCCATGTCAAGCCCAAGAGCCTAAGCTCTGCCAGCCGGGGAGGGCTTGCCTGGACATTTACCCATCTGCTGACTCTTCTTGCCGCCTGTCTTCCTGAAGGCCCCAAAAGGGCCCCCAGACAGGGTCTTCCAAAAGGTGATATCATACAGTAACAACCTCTACAGCATTCAATCAACTTCATAGCTAAATGAGCTCATCCAGAAGAAAGTTTAAATCTCGCTCTAGAGGGCAACATCTCCCCCATCCACCATTCAGACAGGTCCCAGCTAGGTGGAAAAAGATAACTTGGAAACACCAGAAATCCCTTCACGTCCACACACAAAAACAATTAGAGAAGAGAAAGGCGCTTTTGTGCAAGGTGAGGAGAACCAAAGCATTCACCTCAAGTCTCTTCTTAAGGCTTCGTCTGCAATGCTTTCTAATCATTTTACTCCCTTGCACCTGGTCACTGCCTACTGACAAAGGAGATGTACTTCTGCAAATAAGCTGGACACAGCTTTAAAGCAAGTTACTGCATATATGAAACAGGTTGAAATTCCAAGAGCAACCAAAAGCTGAGAGTCAGAAAATTAACACATGAAATTATACCTGCTATGCACAAAAACCAAGAATGTGATTTTTCTGATACATTTCTTGCAGTTGTACCTAATTGTACTTAAGACTACCACCGAAGATTTTATGTCAACAGAAAGAAGACAGAATTCACATGTGCAACACCTATGAAATCACACTATTTAAACACCTGGCAGAACATATTAGTGGTTACATTTCAAGTTAATGTTGCATTTATAATTAGTGCACCTATAATTACACAGAAGAGCTTCCCCCCCCCCCCCAAAAAAAAAAAAAAATAATTAAACACTACTCAGAAAAAAAAAAAAAAACAAACTTCTGGAATTTATAAACATGGTTTACAAGCATCTGAAATTGTCTGATGTTTTCTACTATCTGCAACATAGGCTGCTTACAGAAACAGACCATTCAACAATATTGCATGTAAAATGAAATGTGACCAACTTTGTTTGTTAGAACAATTTACATGCACTTATGTGACACCACACTATGAGCAACTCAACTCTACATTCCTGTCCAAACAAATCTAATCTCTTCCTTACAACAAGCGCTTCAAGTTTATTTTACTCAAGACTATTTCTGGGCTATCTTTGGAATGCTTCCGGGGGGGTGAGGGACCAGGCGGAGACGGAAGAAACACCAGCAAGCAATAAGTGAATATGGATGGAAGTTAAATGTTACTTTGGGTGTTGACCAAAAAAATTATACCATTCCTTATAAATCACTACTTGGCTGACCTTCACTAAAATGCTTACAAAGTGAATGTTGTCCTGCAGATTCAACCTCTATGAAAAATGGCACTTTTGCCTCCTCCACTAACTTATGTTATTCCATTCATACGTGCTTACACATTGGATTATAAATTATGGGCTCATAACCTGCTCTATGTCCAGCTTTCCTACTTCCCATAAAATTTACTACTTACAATGGGCACAGAGGCTTTCTACTAAGTTTTGCCAAAAAAAAAAAAAAAAAAAAGCCCACCACTTTCAAAACCCAAAAATAAAAATCAGGAATTTCATCTCTTAACTCAGATGCAGATTATACCTTTTTTTCCCCGCTCACACTCTTTTACCTCCTTGATTTGACTTATTGCACCACAGCTTGCCTTGTGTCTCAGATCATGAGCTTTTTAGAGAAGGGAAATTAGACTAATTTTTTTGTGTAAGAAAGAGCCATTCACACAGTTCCATAGAAATAACAAACAGAATGTACAAGAATTCCCTAACAAATTGTTTTTTCAGAAACATTCAAAAGTTTAAACAAGTCACAAGTTTAAATCTGTGCCAAGACTTAGCAGTAACACAGTTTAGGTTTGCTCTTTGTCTCTGCTGTCACCACCACTCATAGCAGAGGTCCTCAGCCTTTATGCTACTACTCAGAAGTTATGAAGCTTGGTAACTTGAAAACTTCACTCCATTATTTGAGAGAACAAAAGTCAAATGGATGAGTCAAAAGATACAAAAGTCAAGAGGAACATAAAAAGCATGTTCTCAAAAAGGGTCTCTTCCACAGGAAGTGCAGCAGTCAGTGAAGAGGAAGATTACTTCTTCACTGGTCTGTTAGAGGTTTTCCCACTGCAGACTCAAAAACCAGAATCAGTCTGCCTGCAATGAAGCACAGTACCAGGCCATTAATCAGAATTAGGTACTTCAAAGTGACTACTTTTCAGAAAAAGATAAACTGCCATTCCTCTAAATTACAAAGTTTGTTTGTTTGTAACCACGGCTTGTAAGCACCTGCAATTTCATGTTTTCTATTACCTCCAACACAGACACTTGTATTCATAACGTGAAATTACAAAATGCATTTGTGTAATGTAAAGTGTGATCAACTTTATTTCTTTTATTCTGACATGCATTCTGCAGTTCTTTTGCATACATTCTCTGAGAGAAGGTATTAAATCCCACAACCCTTATTTAAAGACAGCAAGCTATAACATCAAATTTCTTACCTTTCATAAAGTATTCAGCTATTACATTGATGTCCACTGGAACATTATAAACAATTTAAGTAAATCCTACTGGTCTCATTCGCCTTATACAACTTGAATAAAGGGATCTACATAGATTTAATGACCAACAAAAATTAATTAAACAAGAAGGGTGAGAAAATGCACACACCTATTCTGAGATCTCCCAGAAGCATTAAAGTAATACCTTACTTATTAGTAGTGGACAATGTTGTAGAACTTGATTCTTATAAGATCTAGAACCAACTTTGATCTTTCAACAAGATTCAAGATGAGGACAGCCTAAAGTTTTAAATCTAGAAGCAATTACGTAGAAAGATATTCATTAAGAATGTAATATTTAAAATGCTTGCTGCTCTGTCTACTCTGAGTTAGTCTTCAGTGCATATTATAAGGACCAACCAGCAATCAAGTATTGTGTCTTTAGACAATTAAGGGCAAAACCATATTTAACATCCCATGAATATGCTATTGCCAAAGTGGAACAAACTAAGTAACACCTTTCAGACACGTCACAATCTCCCTGACCCTCCTATCACGACAGCCAAACTCCAAACCATACTGACAACTGTAGCAACCTCTGTAAGCTGTGGTTGTCTCTTCCCAGAGAACCCCTTTATTTTCCACAATTGCAAACTGCAGATGAATGTCTCAACCATGAAGTCAACACCACGGATTCTATCTAGTTTGCCTGCACAACACAGAAAAATAACACAAAATCTTTCTACTATTCATTCTAGATATGGCCAATACACTTCAACAAAACAACAAAAAAGTGAAAAGGGTTTCAAATCTCTATCTTCAACTCCACTTTCCTGGTTTGCAGTGAGATCATTGGGTAGTTTCTATATAAGGATTCTTTTCTAAATGCCTTTGAAGCACAAAATACGATTCTGAGCTTAGGCATAAGAACATACAATTTAAGAAAATTTAAATGATTAAGCCAGAGGGAAAAAAAAAAGTTTTCTAGGAGCAGCCTGTCAAAACAGGTTACCCAAATAAGTTATGGATGCCCCATCCCTTGAGGTGTTCAAGGCCAGGCTGATTCAGGTGTTGGGCAACCTGGTCTAGTGGAAGATGTCCCTGCCCATGGCAGGGGGTTGGAACTAGATGATCTTTAAGACCCCTTCCAACCCAAACCATTCTACGATTCTATGAAAATCTGATACTAGTGTATTTACATCTTCAAGGTCAGTACTGAATATGACACAAGTTATTTCCCAACTAATTTTCTACAAAGGAAACTTTAAAGGCCACAATAGCCACTGGTGAATGACTTTTCTATTTAAAAAATAAATAAATAAACAACAACAATGAACTCCACAGCTCTAGTAAATGCAAATGTGGTAGCATGTTAATGGGTAATACTGCTGCTGGCAACACAAAGAGGCTGTATAGACCATTCCCTAACCATGCATTCCTGTTAATAGGACTATCAAGATTACTTTAATTAGTATCACTTGTCTGCTTCAAACCCCTTCAGCAAACCAGAACACAGATAAAAATCCTACAATTAGAGATGGTCACACTTTTTGTACTGTGCAGTTAATAAGCTCTGGGGTTTAATTGCATAACACTATCCCTCCTCAATCACTCCAAGAAAAATACAGATCTGTTCAAAGCATTATAGTTACAACCTGGTTTGCATCTACATCAAATGGTACATGGAACCCATAAAATAAAATTGTGATTAGAAGAAACTTACTATACCTCCACACAACACTGTCAGGACCAACAACTCAGAAAACAGAGCCTTGAAACCACTATAAAACGTATAAATTTTCAGACAATAATTGTTGATCATTTGCATCTTTAATACCACCTAATAATACTACACATGTAATTACAGTGCAAGGATACCATTGGTATGATCTACCTAGAACAGGTAGCATTTTCAGTCTTCTATGAAAAAGAAGGTACTAACCTACAATAGCAAACTACAGATCTACTTTTATGAAAACATCCTCTGGTTTCAAATCCCTGAACAGAAATCACTGTAGAAACCTTCAAATGGGACTAATGCCATACAGAGGGATCTCAAAGTTACCTCGAGTAAAAAAAAATGAAATTGTTTCACTTCAACTATCTCATTGGCCTGCTCTTTCCAAGTCTTCCAGCATGAAATCAGTAACATCAGTACCAGACTGCCTCCCTACTTGCCTAACACTAAAGGAGGACTAGCCACAAACAAAAAAAAAAAAAAAATTGCAATAGGAAAAACACATCCAACATGCTGGTATTCTAACTATAGCATGCTCATGTTTATAAAAAGGTTTCCACACAAGGAAAGTTACAAACAGCCTGACTACTAAATAATTTATAACAGGGGAAGCATACATGTTCATTTGAGTCCAGAAAGGGACATAGATTTGATTACCAATTCTGACCTTTTACCACTTTAAATCACAGGAGAAAAATAACATCACAACTACAAGGAGGCAAAACCCTTAAGGTAACATTATAGCCTTTTTGAGCAGTTGGAAACAGATATTAATAAAGTGTGAAAGAAGCTACAGGAGACATAATACAGGAGCTAGGGTACATTTTCACAGAGGAGGCTTACAAAAGGGACTGGCATGTGAGTTGGTCAAGGCAGAGTACAGCTGGATATGGGAGCACACAATTTACCAGTGTGCATCTGGTGGTGGTAACAAGCATTGTGCAGTGTTTCAGGATGAAACAAATGGCATCTTTCCCCAGAAGTCAATGGAGGATTTTAGAGGATTTCCAACCTTTTAGCTACAGCTGTGTTGGGAGCCCAGGTGGGCACTTCTCCCTTTGCTAACCAACCGCATGTAGCCAACCCAAGCTAAAGCCTTAACTCTGGAGCTCTAAAAAGCTACCCAGCCATGTTTGATGCAGAAAAAAATGAAAGGGTTGTCAGTAAAGAGAAGAACAGATAAAGAGAAACCCTAGGGGCGTGATTTGACATTCATCATCTTTACTTAGTGGCTACACTGACCAACTTTGGCTTCCACCCTTCATTAGGTACTCACGCTCACAAAGCCAGGGATCCAGAGCTCACGGAGATCAGAGCTCGAACCCACGCTCCCAGGATGGCCGCTGGCCCTGCTGCCTCCCTGCGGCATAGTGACACTCCTGGCCCTCCCTCCCCCTCCCTTCCACCTGTGTGGCTCCTCGGGGAATAGTTTCCTGCTGGATTATCAGGCTGGACTGGCAAACCAGGAACAGGCAGGTCCATGCCAGGGAACAGCGAAGAGAGGCACCAGGAAAGCGTCAATTCAGGTCAGCTATCAAGGAAGGAACTCCTAACCTTACCTCACTGACCCCCAGGAAAAAGAAAAAAAAACAGCTTGCCATCTTAGCCCCTAACATTTTTAAGATATTTAGACAACAGTCTAAATCTACTCAGGCATGAAGAGAAGTAAAAAATACCCTTACTTCCACAATCCATTCATAGAAATGAAGTAGGCTTGGAGACGCAATTACCATAACCACCTACTTTCCAGAGCACTAAACCTATATGTAAAGTTCCGCCCAAACTCTATCCCATGACAGCCTAAAGCTACCATGAGTAATACTGTCTTCCACAGCTCACAAGTCAGAAGCTTCAGCAAGTCTCTTCCCACTTTTTTTCCAGCCTCTTCACAGGGAAGGTGGTTACCATCCAGGAAGCAGGCTGAGAAGGAAGGTCACAGAAACACTGAAAGAGACAGGCAAAAGCACAGATCCCTGATCCTAGGGCAGCCCCATAACTGCTGGAGTTCCTGTTTCAGAGGAACTCCAAGACCCCCGCAAGCATCTCCCTCCAGGTGCTGGAAAACTTCATTCACTCCTAGGGCAGCCCCATAACTGCTGGAGTTTGTGTTTCAGAGGAACTCCAAGACCCCCGCAGGCATCTCCCTCCAGCTGCTGGAAAACTTCATTCAGGCTGTACATTACCCTCTTAGGACTCCCAGAAAGTACTCTAAAACCAGCTCCAAATTATACATGAGGCCAGACAAATCTATAACCACATGATGGAGTCCAGCTTGCAGCTGATTATCCCAGAAACACCGAGAAACACAGCCCCTGAATAAAACAATTTCAACTTGCCAGCATGAAAAGTAACCCTTTCAGTTTACTCGTGCTTTCTCTCCTGGTTTCCTTTCTGTTTGCATTAGCAAAAGCAATCAGAATGAGCGCTCAAGAACCGGAAAATAAAGACTGGGCTGTTTTGTTTTTTTTTTACTAATAATCAAATACACATAAAAATTTTTAAAAATATAAAGATACTTTATAATTTTTAAAATGGTCCTTGTCTCATGTTAGAGGGAGAGAAAGAATAATCTTTAAGTCACAAAATTGCTACAAAAAGAAGCAGGTATAGCTTCAGTGAAAACAGGTATAACAATCTTGCAGCATCACTTTGGCAATGCCCAAACCATTCCTCGTTTAATTACAGTGTTCCTAGAAACACGAAGAGGGAAATAAAGTACAAGTTTTCCTGAACGTAAGCAGATTTTTTTAGTTTTTCATGTAACAGTGCCAAATGCTCTATAAATTTTTTTCTCTCTACTTTAGAAGCTTGCATCAACCTACCCTGAAAACAAAATACTCACACTTATCATTTTTCCCCTCCTTGTCCAAGCTAGAAGCATGTAATATCCATAACACATATGGCTCTGCAGTGAACTGTGACTGCAATGTACTTACTTGACAACGAAGAAAGCCCCAAGGCCCGTATTTATAAGAATAAAGCAGATCATACTAATCTGGCTCTAGGAATTTAAAGACTGGTATCATATTGCAAGTAGCTACCCACTTGAACATAATTTCTCCTCAGGTTTTTCCTTCTACTTGAACTGCCAGCAGCGTTAATCAACTCATTCAAGCAGCACATATTGCCACCACAGAATCCAAGAAAGCTACAGATCCTACACAGAACACTCTCCAATACATGAAACCACAAAACCCATAAATTTAACTGGTTTTGACACCCTTCTAAACAAACCAGTTTCCACTAGCGACCTGGAAGCCTACACACTTTCAAAATTATTTTACAAACACAGTCTTGAAAGCTTTTGAATTTTTGTTTCATTCAGAATAGCAAGCCAAAAATGGGATAGACTTTCTTGGGAATGCAAAGAGAAGTCTTAACCACAAACCATGAAGTTTATGCTAATTGCTTTGGGTAGTCCTGAAGTATTCTCTGAACAGGGTTGCTTAACTTTTTTAAGCACAGGCAGTTTAAAAAGGATAAGCACAGAACACCCTTTACAGTTTAAGTACTTCCCCAGAAATTCCAGGGAACTGTAGTAGTTTCACGTTCAACGAGATGCAACACTGCCAGTATTTTAAAATGGCATTTGAAGCTCTTTGCAAACAAACAGTCTTGATTTGTTTGGGTTTCTTTTAATCCCTCTCTTACAGTACTAAGTCATGTATGTAATTCCATACTACTTTTAAATTGTGGAGAAGGGGGAAAAAAGGAAGGAAAAAAAAAAGAGAAAAAAAAAAAGAGAAAAAAAAAAACCAGCCACCTTACTAAACACAATCTACTTGCTTTGGTGTTTTCATTGCGAGTTTCTCATTCTTTCTTCATTTTCATTAATATCATATTTTTCCTATTTAAAAAAGTACTTCCATTATAATTTTTCCTGGATTTTTGAATGGCAAGAAGTCATCAGTAGTGATGTACTGGACCAGGAAAAAAAAAAAAGCTAAAACATACCTGGGTCAATTGTACTATCACTTCAATAGGAGATGTGACCAGCAGCCCTTGGGAGGGAAGGGTTTTTTTACCCATCTAAAACAGCTAAACATCAAACATCATGATCTTTCTCAAGACAGAACTTTAAAGAAACCATTTTGTGATTATCTGCACATTTGCCTTCACAGTATATTTTTATGACAACAGATTGCCAGTTCTGTGCCATTTTCCAGAGTGTGCATTGAATTCCTCATCAGACTGAAAATGCAGCGTGCAAATGAGGAACAGAATGCCAAGAGTGACAAAGCAAGGCAACACAGTACATATAGGGGACAAAGGTGGGAGCAAAACTACAATAAATCTAATCTTTGACACCTCTGTTATAAGCCCTGAACTGAATGCATTTTAAATGAAAGACTACTCCTTCAAATATGGTAAAAAAAATATTAATTGCAGTCTTAACAACATTAAGAACCATCCTTATGTGTAGTGAGTGACCACTGGCAGAAGGCGTCTCATATACAGAAATCACTGAAGAATTATGTGCCAGCTAAGCAAAAGAGAACTCTTAATCTGCTATTTTAATCTTCCAGTTAAGCACCAAGCAATACAATAACCAGACAAAATTACTTACTCGGATATTAAAACTTTACATTGAACCTACACTAAATTGTCTATATGCTACAAATTTTTGTACTTATCTTGTACAAAACAAAAACTGAAGCTCTGGTTGCTCTAGGAAAAGCTTAAGGTTCTGGTACAAGGACAGGAATTTAGAATCATAGAACAGTTAAAAGCTGAATGCTTTGCTAAAAAAATGTAGTGTGAAATAACGAGCAGTCTTAGATATGATACTATTTTTCCAAGCTCAAGACTGGAGCATCCCAACAGGTAGGAAGTCGAAAAAGGGTGCCAGGAGACCTGCATGGTTAAACAGCGACCTACTGGGCAAACTCAAGTGCAAGAGGAGAGTCTACAGATCATGGAAGGAGGGGCTGGCCACCTGGGAGGAATATAAGAATGTTGTCAGAGGGTGTAGGGAGGCAACTAGGAAAGCTAAGGCCTCCTTAGAATTAAACCTCGCTAGAGGGGTCAAGGACAATAGAAAGAGCTTCTTCAAATACATTGCAGATAAAACTAACACCAGAGGCAATGTAGGCCCACTGATCAATGAGGTGGGTGCTCTGGTGACAGATGATACAGAGAAGGCAGAGTTACTGAATGCCTTCTTTGTCTCTGTCTATACTGCCGGAGGCTTTCCTGAGGAGCCCTGTACCCCTGAAGCCCCAGAGGAAGTCAGGACAAAGGAAGTTTGCTCTGATAGAGGAAGACTGGGTTAAGGACTGGTTAAGTAA
>NW_010104112.1:0-1477 GCF_000699245.1 Pterocles gutturalis | reverse complement strand
CCACCGGGAAAGGCCAGAGAGGGGGCAAGCAAGGGATGCGGGATGGCTCCGAAAGATGCTGATGGGCAACCGTGAAATAGGGGGTAGGAAGGGCAGGGGTCTGCTCTTGCAAAGGGCCCTTGCGGAATGGGGGGGTTGGACCCCCCGAGGAGCTGGGTTTTGGGAGGGGGGTGTGGTGACGTGGTTTTCCTTTTCCCAAGGGGTTTGGAGAGCCGGAGCCATGCCCTGGCTGGGGCTGATGGAAGATGCTGACCTTGCAGGGTGCCTGCAGGTCGTTAGTGTCATCTCCCCCTGCAAGGTCTCGCTAATGTGTCCCCAAAGGCTCCTCTGCCCCTCTCCCAGCAGCGTTGCCCCTCTCGCCGTTCGCAGATCCTGCTCACGTTCTGCGCTTTCCTTGCGGGGGGCTCTGGTGAATGTCTTCGTGGTGGTCCCATGAACTGGGATTTACTGGCTCCCCGATTTCCAGGTGGTGGGCTCGGGGTATGTTTCATCAGGTTCTGCGCAGCTCCAGGCTGTGAACTCCATCCTTGTCCCTGGCATCCTGGGGGGATGTTTGGGGTTGTTTGACCTGTGAAATCCCAGGGGATGGCATGTGCCATGTCCTGGTCCATGAGGAGGTGCTGGGAGGTCCAGCCCCAGCTACGGGGTGCCATCCTCTTTGGTGAGGACGTGTGCTTCCTGCTAAGGCAGAGGCTGGCTCCGTCCTGGGATGCACCAACACAAGCAGGGCTGGGGCTGAGCATCTGGCAAGGTTGAGCCCCACAGGAGCTGGTTTTGCACTTCTGGAGCAGCTGGAAAGAAGCCCAGGCTCTTTGTGCTGCAGCACCAGGGCGAGCTGCCTCCCAGCCCCCGGCTCCTGCATCTCCCCGGCTCTTCCCCAGGAATGGGAGGGGATGGGGAAAAGCAGGGGACAGCCTCAAATCTGTCCCCACTGTGAAGCACATCGGTGTCCCTCCCAGCCTGGTTCCAGCTGGGTGGTGCTGTCCTCCCCATGCTGATGGGCAAAGCCTCTGCCTGTGCTGATTTTCAGGCTCAGGACCTGCTTCAGTGTCACCATCGCCCAGTTGACATCCTTTGTCTTCTGGGTGAAGCCCAAATGATGCGGGTGGGTGATCCCATCGGCTCCTGGGTGCTTTGGGAACCCCTCCAGCACCCTAAAGCCATGCTCCTGTAAAAACCCACACAAAACACATTTCCCCACGGAGGATGGGATTGCAGCCTCTGCTCGAGGTCATGTTGCGGCTGCTGGAGCTAATTACTGCTCAGAGACGAGCCTCGGCCCTGCGGTAGTTCTGGGAAATCAGCGCTGCTTCGGTGCAGCGTCCCGAGACCGAGAGATTAACTTCAGCTTCGCGCTCCACCGACGGCCGGGCTTGAGGACAGAGAAAATTGAACCCAGCGTGGCATTTCCCCTGCGGGAGACCTTCCTCCGACTGCGCTGGGAAAACTGTCCTGAGCATCAACTAAGCTTTCTCAG
>NW_010104111.1:0-259 GCF_000699245.1 Pterocles gutturalis | reverse complement strand
GGATGGACAGACGGACATTAGGGGAGGGATGGACAGACGGACATGGGAGGATGGGGGAGGGATGGACAGACGGACATTAGGGGAGGGACGGGGGCTACGGACATGGGGGGGGAGGGATGGACAGACCAACATGGGGGGGAGGGAAGGGCTGGACAGACGGACATGGGAGGATGCATGGACAGATGGACATGGGGGGAAGGGACAGACAGATGGACATGGGGGGGCTGAGGTGGGGGGGGGGCGCACAGCACCCCGAGCG
>NW_010104110.1:2187-2942 GCF_000699245.1 Pterocles gutturalis | reverse complement strand
ATTTGGGGGGGGCAAGGTAGGATTGGGGAGTCCCCCCCACCCTCCCAGGGTCCCCTCGTCGGCACCACGGGTTTATGACGGTGCAGATGGCCCAGCACGGGCTGGAAGAAAGGTTTTTACCTTGGGATAAGAAATTACCGCTGGCAAACGGCAACTTTACGGCGTGTATTTCCATTTTCCTAATACTGGCGCCATCTGCTCGCCATCGGTGCCCCGCGTCACCGGGTTTTTTATTTCCAAGATGCTGCGGAGCTCTTGGCGAGACCTTGGCTTGCTCCTCACCCTGGGTCCCCATCCAGCATCCTCTGGGGACCCCAAGCTCCCACCACCACCTCCCCGGGTTTCCCCCTTTCCATGAAACCCCCCAAGAAATGGGCACCAGGGAGGAGGGTCTGGAGCAGCAGCGATGCTCATGGAGCCGGACCGTGCCCCAGACGGGCAGCGCTGGGATGGCTCTGGCACGTTCTTCATCAACCAAAACTCAGATCCAGAGGTTGGGCGCCAAGGGGAGGGGACCCCTCATCCCATGCCGGGATTTGGGGTGATTAACATCAGCGACTCCACACACCGGTGCCAAGCAGACTGGCCAGTGCCCCTGCAGCATCTTCCCTTTTTGCCTCCGGTAATCCTCAGCCTTTCGAGCAAATTATTAAAATTCACTTCTATTTAATCTGCCTGCTGGAATTAATTGAATTTTTACGCTCGGCAAATGTCACTGGGTGCGCACGGCTTCCCAACCGGGGCCCAGCTGACGG
>NW_010104110.1:1315-2122 GCF_000699245.1 Pterocles gutturalis | reverse complement strand
TGTGGGACAGGGTGCTCAGGGCACCCACAGCCCCCACCAGCTCTGCAGGAGATGCTCGGTGGCACCAGTCACGCATCCCCCAAACCTGTCTCCCTCTGTGGGGTGTGCATTAAACGCTCCGCAAATCCTTCAGGATTCCTGTGGCAGCTCCCAGCAGTGCCTCAGTGGCTCTGGAGGGGACATGAGGATGGAGGAGCCCCTCATATCCCACCCCACACCCATGGCAGAGAGCACCAGCACCCACGCCAAACCTCCATCGGTGACCAGAGCCTTCCTCCCCTCCCCATCATCCTCCTCAGAAACTGTCAAAGCGTCTAATTTGCCCACCCGAGGGAAAAAAGCCTCCATTTTTCCTGTAATAAGCCCTCCAGACAAAAGCGGGATGAGCCATTCCACGGTGGGAAGGGGGAAGGATCCGGCCCCATGCCAGAGCAGTGCCGAGGTTCCATCCTGCCTGGGGGAGCCAGCAGCGGGACACGGCACGGGATGCGGGACATGGCATGGGACGTGGGACATGGCATGGGATCCACGACATGACATGGGATGTGCGACACAGCATGAGATCCAGGACATGGCATGGGATGCGGGACACGGCATGGGATCCAGGACGTGGTACGGGATGCGGGACACGGCATGGGATGCGGGACATGGCACGGGATGCGGGACACGGCACGGGATGCGGGACACGGCACAGTATCCCATCATCACTCCGGGGTGACCCAAGCCCAGGGGTCTCCAAGCTCCTAGATGGGTGGCATCACTGGCCACCACGCTGGGGACATTCCTGCCATCACCATGTGATGTTCA
>NW_010104110.1:891-1179 GCF_000699245.1 Pterocles gutturalis | reverse complement strand
CCAAGCTTGCCTGGTGCTTGCCCCCATCCTCCACCCGCCTGGGATTATCATAAATTAAGACGTAATTACTCCATGGAAATTTACAGCACAAAGCTGGGGCGCTAACAAGTGTGTTTGGCGGCACCGGGGGGGAGATACAAAGCGCTATTGTCTGGTGGGCGCCAAAAAAACCTGCTCTGCCCCCAAAAACGCTGCATCCCGGGAATGGGGATGGCAACGGGGATGGACCAACTCCACTGCAGCCAGCCACATGGGTGCGGGGATGCAGAGGGGCACAGTGGCCCAGGA
>NW_010104110.1:0-815 GCF_000699245.1 Pterocles gutturalis | reverse complement strand
TCTAACAAAGACATCGCCTTAATTCCCTTGAATAATTCCACACCCGGTCAGCTCCCACCCAGGGGTGCCCCCACCCATGGGTGCTTCACCCAGCAAAAAGTCATTGCCCACCAACCCCACCCCTGAGACCCCCTCCAACTGCGGCACACGTGGGGTTAAAAATAAATCCGTTGGGGAGCTGGGGGACATATACACACACCACAGGGACCGGTGCCAGCGCCAGCGTGTCGTCCCCCCCCGGCGCCACGGGTGCTGCTGCGGTCCCCCAGCTGCCACGCGCATTAAAAAATAATAATCAAGGTGGAGAAAAAAAAAAAAAAAAAAAAAAAAAACCAACACAGCGCAAAAAAATTCAGGCGGCTAAAACAAATCCAGCAATAAAGGAGCCGGGGATCCTCGCAAAGCTGGCTGTGCAATTAAGCAGTTTTCTGCTGTACGCCGATAATCACCTAATTATACTATTAATGACAGTTCAACCTGCTCGGAAATAAAAGGACATTCTTCCATAACAGGATGCCAGCTGTTTGTTACAGATGTCAAACATCTTTAAAGCGTTATTATTAAAAGAAGGGGGGAAGCAGAAAGCTCGGTGATGCAGAAATGCAGCATCCTTCCCCCCCTCCAAAGCCCTCTGGGGGGGGTGGGAGGGTTGGGGTGTCTGCCCCCCTCCCCAGTGAAATAATCCATTGGGTGGGGAGCATCCCTCCCATCGATGCTGGGAGCAATAAATACCCCACATCGGCTCGTGGCAAGAGGCGGCGGTGTTAATTAAGTGTGGCGTTGGGGAAATAAAGTTAAAATTTAATAATAAAATT
>NW_010104109.1:435-2471 GCF_000699245.1 Pterocles gutturalis | reverse complement strand
CTCCCTCATCCAAGTTGTTGATGAATATACCAGAACAAGGACATGACTACACATGCAGAACCTATTGGCCTTTTTTTTAGAGGATGACTACTTATAGTCAAAACTACAGTAGGAGAGAACGCATTTTGTTACTAACCTTGCCTAATCCTAGGAAAGTGAAAATTTATTGATTATGATGTATTTGGAGTGACGGTGCACGTATACATTTGCAAAGACAGATTCCAAACCATAAACTTAATACTGGTTTTGTGTCTGGGACAGAATGAGTTTTCTAGAATGACCTAAGAGTTTCAGGGTTGGCCAATAATACAGGATGGAAAAAGTGAGATCTGTTTTCTGGCTAGAGAGGATGCTCAGTTCCCAGAGTTGACAAGCAATCATAACCTCTTTTCTTTTTTTTACTCATTGGAATTATTTGTGTCACAGTGACACCCAAATCCCAGCTGAGAATCAAGCCTCACTTTTCTAGATGCTTACAAACATGGCAAAAACAAGAAAGCAGCAACCCCCAAACCCTGCCATAAAATTAAAATACAAATATCATGGACAAAGAGAGCTTAGTAAGGTTTGGCATGTATTTGCCAAAGCTTGAGTGTTACAAATAAATCCTAACATGCCTGAAATTCTACTATTGCTAGTTGAAGGATACTGAAAGATTTTATCGAGAACAAAGACTCCTAAAATTAACAACACTCAACTGCGCAATCAAAAGCAAAATGAAATTCCATATGAGGTTAGCCAAAAACCTGTGGGAAAGCCCACACCATTCTGTGGTTAGCCTCGATTTCACATGTTAATGCCATGAATGGTTGTTGTTGGTTGACTCCTTAAAATGTCATTTCCTTTAAGGTTCAAGCTGCTCTTGGCAGACGCTGTGCAGTGACCTGCTATGATTTCTAGGCTACCGGTGCTTAAACTACTATGTTTTTACTACGAGCAACAATGCTTAACTTCTGTGTTAATTTTGCACTTTATATTTGTTTTGCTTTTTTTCTTTAACCCCACTGCTCATCAGAAATGAGTTGCATTAAATTCACCAAAATATTTATAGAACACGTAGGCTAACATTGGATTATCTGGCATATCCTTTTGTACGTACATCCCATCCCCTGCTTCATGTGTAATTCTTTAATACTGTTATAAATGTTAATCTGTGAAATCAGTAACAGTAGTACAAAGGAATTATTTAAGACTCCCCACAATTTGCAGCACTGTGGTTAAACAATCCAGGCAGATAACTTGGTCTGGAAGAATGTTTCAGAATGTTTCAAGACTAATCCCAGATCTCTAATTTTCAGCCAGAGCCTGTGGAAATCCTTTGCTTGTGACTCCAATTTACTGTCTGTTTTACAGAGACAAATTTAATTGCAGAGGCATGTTCCAAGATTTAGTTATTAGTTGTAGAACACTTCAACGGAGTGATAAGCTTAATAAGGTTAGGAATGCCTAGTGCTTTCCTCCAATTCTTTAAATAGCCAGTACCTGAATATTTTGAGATGACTTAAAGCTTTTATCATCTTGCTCCTACATCTGTACTTGTAGAAGGTGATGGACGTTTCTTTTCTTATGAAGCAAAAATACCTTGCTGAAATGTCATGGATCACTCTGAAAATAGACGGGACATGTCGGCTTGTTTCATTTTCTAATGTCTCCTCTCTCTGCCTGCAGCGTTTGTCTTTCTGCTTTCTCAGGTTAGCAGAGCTGGAAATAGCCAATGAGAAAAGTGAGCATCATGCAGCGCTTTATGAAATGGTGCTTTCTGGGTGGTAAAAAGGCTGTTTCAACTCAACAGGCAGCAGCTGCATGGAGATTCCTGCATTCTTTAGAACAAAACCAGAGTATTTTTCCCACTAAGGGAGGGGGAATGAATTAGTATTTAACTTTTCTGCAATCCACAGTCAAAACTATGAAAACTTTAATGCACAAGAATACTATTATGCCGGTATGCGTTAAGTTTATTCAAATCACGGAGCCGTTCAGCCCACGGAACCGGCGAACAGCGCAAGAGGAAGGTACCGGTCAGGCCGCGCCCGGCA
>NW_010104109.1:0-389 GCF_000699245.1 Pterocles gutturalis | reverse complement strand
CCCCCTGCCGCCGCTCCGGCGCTGCACGGCCTAGGAAATCGTGCGGAGAAAGCGCTTCCTATTTCTTTCACTAAAAATCATACTTTATTAGTAGGATTTCGCAATTATTACTGTGGACGGGATCTGAGGGACGATGAGGAGGCTCGCACTGGGGTTTGCTTCGGCTGCAGCTCACCGAACTCGGTTTTCCCCAGGTCCCCGCAGGGTGGGAGCAGCGGCGGGACTCTCACGCCCAGGTGCTACGGCCATTAGACTCCCGTTTAACAGCATCGTTTGCAAGATTTCACCACAGCATAATTAAAGTGACGCTTCAGCACACTACACACGCGTCAGCAAACCTCAGAGCGTGTTACAGAAGGCCCCGCCTTATAGCAAGCCCGCAGAGGCAG
>NW_010104108.1:0-4855 GCF_000699245.1 Pterocles gutturalis | reverse complement strand
CCGGATCCCACCCCGGGGGGTCCCAGCAGCCAACCTGGGGGCACCGGGCGGTTAAAATCCCTCAGGGAGCTTCCTTAATGCCTTCATGAGGCAAAAAGGGGGGCTCCAGCACTGGGAGGGGGTGCAGGAGAGATGGGGAGGGGCACCTGGTCCGGGAGGGGAGCAGTAGGATGAGGGGGACGGTTTGAAGCTACAGGAGGGGAGATGGAGTTGAGATGTGAGGGAGAAATGTTTTGTGCGGGGGGTGAGGCAGTGGCCCATGTTGCCCAGAGAAGCTGTCGATGCCCCATCCCTGGAGGGGTTCAAGGCCAGGCTGGATGAGGCTTTGGGCAACCTGGGCTAGTGGGAGGTGTCCCTGCCCATGGCAGGGGGTGGCACTGGGTGGGCTTTAAGGTCTCTTCCCACCCAAACCAGCTTGGGACCTTTTCATCCCCCTCCTGCCTGAGGGGCCCTGATTTACCCCTCGCTGGTGGGGTGTGTGTTCCCCCACAAACCAGCCCTTCTCTCCTCCAGGTGCAGAGACGCTTCCCTACAGTGGGGACAAGGTGGCTGCAGGCGAATCTGTCACAGAAGCGGACTTGAAGCGGCTGCCCGAGTTCAACCCCCCATCCTTCATGCCTTATGGGAATGTGGGCACCCCCCTGAAAGTTTTTCTGGAGCTGATCCGGGCCTGCAGGCTGCCTCCCCCGATTATCAAGAAATTGCAGCTGGATTTTCCAAAGACAGGCTCATCCCGTAGGTATGGGAATGTGCCTTTTGAATACCAGGACACTGAGACAGTTATAGAAGAAGAAAGAGTTTACACTGCTGCAGGGGATGAGATCACAGCAGAAGAGGAGCCTGTGGCAGAATCTGAGGTGACTCACCCAGCCGGTGCTGAGGAGGATGAGGAGGGACAGGAGAAGGAGGAAGAAGATTTGCACTCAGATGACGTAAGTGGATTTTTCTAGCACCGTCCAAGGTTATCTGTTGTAGCTGCAAAGCCAGGAGGGCTGATATAACTCTCTCAGAGCTTATTTTCATTTTTTTAATTGTGTTGTATAAAACACTTGTCTATAAGTGGTGTTAAAATGCAGTTGTTCATGTCTTGGCGCACTGAGGCCCTTGGCAATGGACGGTGGGGGTCTCCAAAACTTCTTGTCCAAATCAAGGGGTAGGTACGGGTTGAGCCCAAAGGGTTTGGTCCAGAGGAACGAGCACAGGAGGCTGGTGCATGGCAGATCGACTCAGCTCTGCTGTCACTTGTAAAAGAGGTGGCCAGAGATTCAGGAGCACGTTCCTGTGCTGGAAACGACACGTAGGGCTGAACAAACGGCTGACCTTGAATGCTCCGGTGATTGAAGTTAGTCATTGTGAGAAAAGTGGTTTTCATGATGGAGACTCCTAGAAAACTGGGCTGGACAGGCTCTCCAGAGACTATCTCGCTCCCTCCACCTGCCAGACACCTGTCTGGCCTGTTCTCCCAAACCTCTGTCATTACAGAGGCAGCACAATCCTCAGGCAAGCCATTCCCCTTCCTTGCTATACCAGAATTAACTTAGATGCCAAATCTTTGCTGCAAATTTATCCCATTAGGTTCTCCTAGCAACAGTGGACACAGAGAAGGCTTTGTTCCCTCCTTTACAGACTTTTTATTCAGTCTTTTATTCTCCAGACTAAACAGACTCCTCCAGCCGTTTCTCCCAGGCTCTGTTTCCTGGATCTTTCCTTGTTCTTTTGGCTGTTCCTTCGTTGGTTAATGTCTTCCTTGGAGGGCTCTGCCCAAGCGGTAAAGCTGTCAGTCTGGTCTGTGTCTGTGCCAGCGAGCTGCTTCTCTGGAACCAGCACAATCTCTTTAGGGATCAACTTGAGTGGAATTAATTTGTCGTTCGTGCTGACTTTACGTACGACACACCTGCTCCTTAAATGGGTATCTTTGCGTTACAGAGCGGGTACGCTGCTGAAAGCATGCCGTGGAGTGGGTGTGATGCGGGATTTTTTCACCACTTCTGTCTGCTGACTCTGAAGATGGCATTAGTCAGGGGAATGAGGTCATCAGCGCCGGTCGTGTCAGTGCCTGAAAGCAGCAGGCTGGGACGAGCTCTGTCGACAAAGATGTTTCGTAGGGAACGCGTTGCGATGGGCCACGAGGGTCGGGGGAACGGGGAGGAGGCTGGGTGCTGCTGCCGTCGCCCACCTTTCGCCGGTTCCTTTGCAGGACAATGACACCTGTGAGGAATGGGAGCGACACGAGGCTCTGCACGAGGACGTCACCAAGCAGGACCGCACAGAGGAGCGGCTGTTTGAAGAGGAGATTGAGCTGAAGTGGGAGAAAGGCGGCTCTGGCCTCGTCTTCTACACAGATGCTCAGTACTGGCAGGAGGAGAATGGAGGTAATGTTGGTGTTTGTGTCGCTGAGCCACAAACTAACCACCACGAGCTGGGGGCCCAAAAAAAATCGGGTATGACCCCATTACGAGCATTCCAGTTCAGCTACAGATACAGGCATCTTGCTGTGTCTTTTTAAATCTTCCCTTGATCAATCCAATCACCAGAGACCCCAGTGTTCCTACTGGCAACCTGTTGTGTCAGTGTTGTGGTTTGTGGAGTCTCTAATGTCCTTTCCTTCCCATTTTATTAGAGAAAATAGGGGACTGGGCCACCACAATCAGCTCTTCTGTGTCAGGCTTCCACAACCATCACCAAAACTGGTGTTTTGCTTCTCTTGGCAGATTTTGATGAGCAGACTGCAGATGACTGGGATGTGGACATGAGCATCTACTATGACAAAGGTATCTGGGCTGAAACTCCCACCCCCCCCCTCCCCAGGAAAGCGGGGAGGCTGGGAAATTCTGACCCTGCAGAATTTCTGCAGTGAGGAACTCTTTGGCCCTGTCATCTTTTTAAAAGCATCCAAGACGTCGGTGTACTTGAAATGATGTTTTTCTTGTCTGGCAGTGAGAGCTGCCACAAAGAACAGGTTCTGCCTCCTTGTTGCGTGGTGCTCTGGGGGAAACGACAGCAGCGAACAGCTTTCCTGAGCTGTGCTGCTTTCTGACTATTGCTTCTTTCTCCCTAGATGGAGGTGATAAGGATGCTCGGGACTCGGTGCAGATGTTGCTGGAACAGCGACTCCGGGATGGTTTGGAGGATGGGTCTGTTTTGGGGCAGCAGATCGGCACCTTCGAGAGACACACCAAGGTGAGCTCTGGATCCGTGCGCAGGAGAGGACGAGGCAGGACGGGAAAGGCTGGGGTGGTGATGCTCAGAGGATGCGGGTTACTGGGGGGAGGGCTCTGGGAAGATGAGGATGAGCTTTGTCCAGCTCTGTGACCTTTTTCCCCTCTCCCAGGGCTTTGGCAGGAAGGTGCTGGAGCAGCAGGGCTGGACGGAAGGGCTGGGGCTGGGGAGCAGGAACTCCGGAATGGCCGAAGCTCTGGACAACGAGGGGCAGAATCCCAGATGCAAGAGGGGGTTGGGGTAAGTACCCACCCTGCCCTGCTAGCCTGCATTCAGAGCCTCCGCCCAGGCTCTCTGGGCTGACACAGAAGGTAACTGGTGGCAGAAGGAGCGGAGCGTGAACCAGAACCGTACGGCTGTCCCAGGGGTCTGCCTGCCACAGCACTCCAGAGCTAAAGCACTGCTCCTCCTGACAGTCCAGTGCTCCTCAGAGGAGCTTGTGGTGTTTGAGTAGAAGGGCTGGAACCATTTGCAGGCTCTCAAACACAGAGGCAGAGCTGTGCTCAGGGCTTGAGGGTCACCTCTGCTACAGTGGGGAACGCCCAAGAGACCTGAGCTGTAGCTGTGCACCTCACCCCTACTTTCTCTGAGGGCTTTCTGGAGGCTCTGTGCGGTGCGGTTTCACTGAGCTCATCATCCGAGAGCAATCTGGCAACCAGGAACAGGAGAAGAATCGTTTTTTGCCCTGTGTTGGTCCATTTCTCCCCTGCAGCATGTGAAGGAAAGGATCTGGGATGCACAGGGGTGTCCCACTGCCTCAGGAATGTTGGACCAAACGTTTTCCTGCTTCCCTCTAGGTACCACGGGGAGAAACTGCCAACTTTCAGCAAGGTGAAAAAGCCCCGGCGGGATGCTCCCATCCTCATCTCGACCGTCTACGATGACCCTGACCCAAAGGACAGCGGTGACCAGCTGCTCAGGCGCCAGCCACCCACTGCCATGAAGTACAGGCAGGACATGGCGTTTGTCCGTGCATCACACGGTGCTCTGGAGAGCTTCAGCGCTCAGTCACGCTGAGCAGAGACTGTCAGAGCCTTTGGTTCTGCTCCTGTCGAGTGCAGGCTGGCTCCTGGTCTCGTATTTGGAGCAGGGTGTTTGCATATTCATATATTTATTTTTGGAAGAAATATAGACTTGTAATAAAAAAATGCTTCAGTGGCTTTTTTTTTCCTCTAATTGAATCATTCAAAGGAGGGGAAATAGCGCTGGTCCTGGAATGGGGAAGCGTGTTGTGTGTCTGACTGGCGGTTTAAAGCCTATACTACTGCCTGGATCAACCAAGCCTTGTGTGCTAGGTCAGCCTAAAAAAAAACAGAGCTCATAGTTCATGGTTGCCTGAGACCCAGGGAAGGACAAGTACAGACAGGGCCAGCTGTGGCACGGTAACTGTCGTGCTGAAAACTCGCTGCTGGCCCGCAGCTTTGGGCGTGACGATCCCACACTCCTGGGAGAAACTCGTCAGGATGAAAGACTCATCCTGGCAGCCTCCGGACGAATTCTGCGCTCATCCTGGCAGCCTCCGGAGGAATTCTGCGGGAGGCGTTTCCCTGTGGTCGGGCGTAGCGGGTGCTTCCTTCCACAGCTTGCTGACGTGCCCTGTTCCCCCCCCCCCCAGTTTTTTTTTCCTGACTCAGGC
>NW_010104107.1:0-239 GCF_000699245.1 Pterocles gutturalis | reverse complement strand
CAAGTACGAGATCTCCTACACCGAGTTCGACAACAGCTTCCCCCCCTCCTTCTTCGACATTCCCATCAATGGTGAGATGGGTTGGGGTCCCCTAATCCTTCCTGTGGGGCTCCGGCTGATGGCATCCCCTCCTCGCTCCCCAGAGACAAAGAAATGCGGGCTGCTGCCGGGGAGCGCGGTGGAGCACCGGGTGCTGGCCAACCCCATGGAGGAGTTTGTGGGGAGGGCGACGGAGACGG
>NW_010104106.1:1784-3042 GCF_000699245.1 Pterocles gutturalis | reverse complement strand
AGGGATGAGCTGCGTTTAGATGAGCAGAGTCACCAAAATTTTATTTACTCCACGTTTTAAGAGCAGGGATGCTCCAGGAGCAGCTAGAACTGAGACACAGCTTAACAAAACCCTGTCCTTTCGCTCCCCCAGCCCAGCAAAGCCAGGCTCAAAGCCCTGAGGTTAAACCTGGCTTAATATCCGAGGAATGAGCAAAGAGGCACCAAAATTTTATTTACTCCACATTTCAAGAGCAGGGTTGCTCCGGGAGCAGCTAGAACTGAGACACAGCTTAACAAAACCCTGTCCTTTCGCTCCCCCAGCCCAGCAAAGCCAGGCTCAAAGCCCTGAGGTTAAACCTGGCTTAATATCCGAGGAATGAGCAAAGAGGCACCAAAATTTTATTTACTCCACATTTCAAGAGCAGGGTTGCTCCGGGAGCAGCTAGAACTGAGACACAGCTTAACAAAACCCTGCCCAACCCATTGAACTCCCCATACCCCATCCTGTTAGGAGAGACTTTAAGAAGGAGCCTAAATTTTCCGGACAGGGATGAGAGGCTGAAAAACCCTTTAGAAAACCAACCTTCCCGTGGCTCAGAGGAAACCAGCACCATCTCCTGATGCGTCGGGAGAATAATTGGGTTTCTGAAGCCTCAAGATTTAGGAGGAGTTGAGATTAAGGAGGCGTTAAGCTCAGTTTTAAGACTTGAGCCCGTCAAACTGCAGCCAGAGAGGAGGAGAAGTTGGGTTCAGCCACAATTTAGGGCTTCCCATGGAATTTTTAAGCCAAGTTTGGGAAGATCCAACTCCAACCTCATGAGCGTTGGAGTCTTGAGACCAGCAGGCAGGAGGCCCCGGTGATGGGCGGTGGTTTTGGGGGTCAAGCGATGGGTGGTTGGGTGGAGGAAGAGCTGCCGAACATCTCCTGGGAGGCGTAGGTGAGGTAGAGGAAGCCGTCCTCGTCCTTGTTGTCGCGGTAGAGCTCCTGCATGGTGATGGCCATGTTGGGCAGCCCCTTGTTGTTGACCAGGAGGTAGAAGGTCTGGGAGGAGCCCAGGCAGAGACGTGTCCTGCCAGGGGGGAGGAGAAGGTGGGGTGTGGCGCAGCATGGAGGGGAGATGGATGGATGGAAGGAGGGAGAGACAGATGGACAGGAGACAGATGGAAGGAGAGATGGACGGAAGGATGGAGAGATGGATGAGGAGATGGACAGAAGGATGGAGAGATGGATGGGGGGACGGACGGAAGGACGGCGAGATGGCTGGGGAGATGGACCG
>NW_010104106.1:617-1759 GCF_000699245.1 Pterocles gutturalis | reverse complement strand
AGATGGATGGGGAGATGGACAGATGGAAGGATGGAGAGATGGATGGAAGGAAGGAAGGGTGGAGAGATGGACAGATGGAGAGACAGATGGAAGGATGGATGGGGAGATGGAAGAAAGGAAGGGTGGAGAGATGAACAGAGGGATGGATGGAAGAAAGGAGGGGGAGATGGATGGAGACACAAATGGATGGAAGAAGAGGTGGACAGACAGAAGGAAGGGTGGAGAGATGGATGGGGAGACGGATGGACAGACGGAGAGATGGATGGATGGAGAGACTGATGGAAGGAAGGGTGGAGAGATGGATGGAGAGGCAGAAGGAAGGACGGAGAGAGGGATGGAAGGGAGGAAGGAGGGAAGGAAGGAGAGATGGACAGGTGGCAGGAAGGATGGATGGAGAGATGGATGGAGAGGCAGAAGGAAGGACAGAGAGGGATGGAAGGGAAGAAGGAGGGAAGGAAGGAGAGACAGATAGCAGGAAAGATGGATAGAGAGATGGACAGAGAGAGAAAGAGAGGGATGGACAGAAGGAAGGACAGATGGAGAGACGGATGGAAGGAAGGATGGAGAGACAGATGGAGCTCATGGTCCCTCCCAAGGAGACCCCGCTCCAGCATCACCTCTCCCCGATGCCAGGCACCCCCAGGCGTGCAGGCGGGTGCTGGGGCGTGGCCAGCTGCCCCCCAAAACCTCTGCAAGGGTCAACCCCCACCCACGAGCTGTCACCTCCCTCCCCCTGACCTGTGCCACCAGTCGGTCCTTTGGGGGGGGATTTTGAGCAGAGCCCAAAGGTTTTGAGTCAGCTGCAACCATGCTGCTCGTTTGCAGGGCTGCTAATTACATCCCCTAATTAGCAAGTCACCTGTGCTGCTAATTAGCTAATTAACTTTTTTTTTAAATCCCAGCAAGGAGGGAGGAAATTCTGCAACCCCGTAAATGAGCAAAGTGGTTTCCAAGATGTTTCCCAGGACTAACTGGATCTAAACTGGGATTTTACACTGGTCCAGGGCTGGGGACCCCCACCTTGGCACCCCCCCGCCACCATGTGTGACACCTCTTACCGCAGGGTGACGGCAAACTGGGCCAGCGGAAGGTCCTGGGACACCAAAAATTTACTCCTGGTCAACGGAGGCAAAGTCTTCTCC
>NW_010104106.1:0-591 GCF_000699245.1 Pterocles gutturalis | reverse complement strand
CCACCTGCGATGGGGAGAAGGTTCTGGAAGGCGAGATGGGGACTGGGGGGCTCTGGGACACCCCCTCTTGCAGGGGTCTCCGGAGCTGGGGTCTTCAGAATGGAGCCAAAAATTCTTCAGCAAAAAATTTTCCAGATTTTGGAAAAGAAAAATTTGGAAAAGAAAAATTCATAATTTTTTTCCAAATTTTGGAAAAGAAAAATTTGGAAAATTTTCCTGATTTTGGAAAAGAAAAAATTGGAAATTTTTCCCAATTTTGTAAAAGAATATTTTGGAGAAGCTTCCAAATTTTTAGAAAATTTTCAGCCAGCTGCAGAGTGAGTGGGACACGACATTTACCGGGATTTTGTTGGGATATTTGAGGCGGATTTCCGTCACTTCGTGCATCCTGGTGGCTGCGGAAGGGAAAAGAAGGAGGAATAAAGCGGAGCCCGTCACCACGCCTCTTCTGCTGCTCCTTTCGGCCTCGGGAACCTACCGAGGCTCTTCCTCTGCTTGAAGGGGCGAGAGCTGCTGTCGGCTGGGTGCATCGTGGAGGAGGAAGGGCGAGGTGCAGGTGGGACAAGGGGCTGCTGGGAGGGCTCCTGATAT
>NW_010104105.1:0-1806 GCF_000699245.1 Pterocles gutturalis | reverse complement strand
ATCATTATTATTACAGGTGCTCTGCCCCTCTGCAGATTTATGCATGTATTTATCCTTGGACACTGCATGCCCTCCAAGTAGTTATATTTAAATGTTTGCACTTTGCAACAGCAGAATGTTTGCATTTTGGCAATATTGTCCTGAATCCTGCTGTAGACTCTGCATTCCTTTCCGCCGGCACTGGGTTGGCGTGGGTAGAGACCAAAGTTGAAAAACTTTGATGCCTTAGAAGGCCGAGCAAGATATCTGTTGAACCAGATAATCTACATTTCTTTCAGAGGGAACTGGAATTAATTGACAAGCAGAATAGAGGTGGTTTTTAATGTTTTCTCTACTTAAATGAAAAAAGGTTTAAAAGTCTGTCTTTAAACACATGAGAGACAACCGAGACAACACATCGTTCCCAGAACAGACCATATCTGCCCTGCAAACCAGGACTTCTAGTTCGGGCTGGTGGCCTGAATTTAGACCTGGCTGTTGATTATACCTGATTATGTACTTACATACATTACGTGTTTGCATTTTGCTGCAGTTCATCATTTACTCTTCGTCTGCGTTGCCTTTTTGCCTGATAACAGGGCAAACCCCCAGCACACTAGCCTCCACTGATAATGAATGAGTACTATTAATTAGGTTGTACCTATGGCATTACATACTTGTCTTATAATGCAGTTGAAATAAACAGATATACTCTGCAAACTGTTGAAATTTAGCTTTTTTGCAAAGTGTAAGGATTTACTTTTTGATTAATGAACCAACAGCTGATACTGAAAAACAGAAGGTGCCCAAAGTTTAGTGTTTACACAGAACTGTCCTTCACCTCTTTTCCTCCTTCCCTTTCTCCCAGCTATCCCTTCCGTCCTGGTTTATAGGAAGAGCAGACAAATGTGCTTGTCTAATGATTAACAGAGTGAGTAAAGTGCTCCAAGTGTTCCAAGGCAGACACCAGGAAGGAGGAGCATTCCCTAGAGAGGTCAAATTAGTGAGTATGTTGCTAAAATTAGAATAATTAGATAATTATTAGATTATTAGATAAACAGTACTTATCCTTCACTACATCACTGCTATTCAGCCAGCTCTGTACAAGTACTCCAGGAAGAGGGAAGGATGAAGCACAGAAACCCAAAGCATATCTCACTGCTGGGAGACAGCATCAATCTGTGTAAATATTATCTGTAGTTTATTTCAAACCCAGCCAGAGTAACTCAGTCTTCTCTTTCTGGAGGTAGGTAGTTACGAGGGAGTTTGTTTCTAACTATCTGTAACTTGATGTATCTGTCAGCTCACCTAGAGTCCAAAATACGCTATGAGTCTTTGTGGTCTTCTAAGTAGGACACCAGCATCATACCAGATGAACAGAGTATTTACAGTGGAATAGAAGTAATCTGTGATGCCTGATCTCATGCCTCCGGCCCTCCAGCTTAAACTTGTTTGAAAGTATGAAGAAGGTGCCTCCCCAAAGGCTTAGCTGTCTTAGCAATTTAAATAAATGAAACGTCCTGCAGCTGTTCATCAGGGCTGATATGGATGGTGGCTTCCAATTTGGGTTTGTTGTGGACTGTGGAAAGGGGAATATTGGGTTTTATAAGGAGGGTAATCCATTCAGGGGAAAACCTCCACTATTTACTTTGTTTTCTTTTTCACCAAATGCCACTGTTTAGTCATGCAAATATTCAAATAAACCAATAATATCTTGCCAGAAGACAGGCTGTTTCAAAACATACAAAGCCCAGATACAAATATACTAAAAATTATTAAAAAAAAAACCACTGAAAATTTAGGAAATAGCTGAATAAGATCACTTGG
>NW_010104104.1:0-953 GCF_000699245.1 Pterocles gutturalis | reverse complement strand
TTTTATTTTTTTTTTTTTAAATTTTTACCCAAATTTCATGAAAATGAACCAAATCGTCCGGAACCGGCGTCGCCACCTGCGCGGGGGCTGTTTGGAACCGAAACCGCTTGTTTTCGACCTAAAAATAAACCTGATATTTCCCTGTGGCAGCTGGACCGAAACCACAGGGGTTTGGTCAAAAAAGCAGCTGGACCGAAACCACAGGGTTTTGGTCAAAAAAAAAAATTTGAGAAAAAATTTGCAAAAAAAAAAAAATTTGAAAAAAATTTGAAAAAAAAAAGCAAAAAATTGCGAAAAATTTGCAAAAAAAATGCAAAAAAAGGCAAAAAATATGTCAAATAAATTGCAAAAAAATTGGAAACAATTTGGAGAAGTTGCACCTTCAAAACGCCAACGAAAATTGCAAAAAAAAATTTTTGCAAAAATGGGTAAAATTGCAAAAAAACTTGCAGATTTGCAAAATCGTGTTCTAATCTGCCTAGCAACGCGCGCTGATTGGTCGGTAGAAATTCTGAGAGGAGTGCCTTCGGAGGTTTGTTTTAATCTGCCTAGCAACGCGCTCGGATTGGTAAAGCGGATTTCTAATCTGCCTAGCAACGCGCGCTGACTGGCTGTATGGAATTCTGAGGGGAGTGTCTTCGAAGGCGTGTTCTAATCTGCCTAGCAACGCGCGCTGATTGGTAGGGCGAAATTCTGAGAGGCGTGTCTTCGGAGGCGTGTTCTAATCTGCCTAGCTGATTGGTAGAACGGATATTTAATCTGCCTAGCAACGCGCGCTGATTGGTAGGGCGAAATTCTGAGAGGCGTGTCTTCGGAGGCGTGTTCTAATCTGCCTAGCAACGCGCGCTGATTGGTAGAGCGGCGCGAAGCGAGGCGTGGCTTCAGTGGGGTGACTCCGCGCCTGCGCAGAAGCACCGCGAACCGCCTTCCCTCAGCAGTCACCAGAGGTGAGG
>NW_010104103.1:42947-45163 GCF_000699245.1 Pterocles gutturalis | reverse complement strand
TTGTTTTGTTGTTGGTTTTTTTCCAGTATTACCAGAATCCTACAGGATGTTCATATGAAAATTGCAGACAGACCACAGATTCTTATCAGAGATCTCCAGTGTATTTGGGCCACTCAAAGGAATATTAGTTTATTTTTAAATGCTTAATATTAATTATTTCAGAAAATATTTATTTTGTACATTAGCATTGGTTGGAAGTATGTCACTAAAAAGATGTTAAAAAAAAAAAAAAGAAAAAAAAAAAGAGTCACATCTTCTTAGTCAAAAGAACACCAGATTGCTGGAGCTGAAATGTTTTGTTGCTGGGACCTCATTTTTGACATTCCTTTCCAAGTTCCCCAGGGGTCCGTCCTGGAGGTAGGGTCATGGGAGTCCCCTGCAAGCTGCTCTGTGAACACGACTTTCCTGTTGGTGATGTGAACATCATTTTCACAGAGCAATGCAAATCCGGGGGGCTTCCAGTTAGTTCACAGGAAATATAAACTTATTCCTGTTGTTCCATATTTGGACAAAAATGACATTTAAAGCAACCATTTCCTCTAAGCACATTCTTTTACAGGAAGCTCTGGCAACAATCAAGGTATTTGCTTACTTAGTGAAATTTTTCAGAATATCACATTATACCACTCAGTTCTGCACAGCTCAAAGCTGTTAACTAGTTTGTGAATACTAACTAATGGCATTATCATTAAAATGCAAAGCACCTCATCAGTATTATCTACAAGCAGGTCTACTTCCACACTCTGTCAGATACTGCATTTACCAAGTGAATATTGGTCCAGTCGGTTTTGTACCCTTTTCCTATTTAAGAACTTCACTTTCAGTTATATTTTCAAAGAAGTGAAAAAAATTCCAGGTGCCAATAGGATCCTCCAGTATTACAGTCACTGGTGTTATCTAACTGACAGCTGAAGCATACTCCAGGACTTTCTGACATCCAGTGACAAGCACTTTCAGGAATACATTTCAAAGGCCACCACCCTTCCTAAACTGAATTATGGTAATCATTGCAAATAATTCCCACCCTACTTTCTGAATGGGCAAACTGGAGCCAGGCAATCCAGCTGAGAAGCTCCCATTCCTCACCTTGCTAACTTAAAAAAATATGTGGGGAGGACAGGAAAACCTGTTGCAGAACCACCAAGGCTGTTGAGGAGCTTACCACCCACCTCATAGGCAACTACGCTGGAGTCTACAAAGCAAACTGCTCTTTGTTCCGCACAACACAGATCCAAACACCCTGCCCTCTAATTCATCTTTCTAGCGTAACTAGCACTAGCAGTCAATAGGCATGTAAGCTGAAGGTGAAACCAAACATCAAACTTCATTTCTGTTCATTAGGAAGAGCAATTACAGCCTCTGAAACAAATCACGAGTTCATTTTTCCTGCTGCCTTCTGGGATGGATCCGCACAAACACCTGCTTGAGGTACAAGGCTGGATCCAGCCATAACCTGCCAAGATGGAAACAGTGGCATTGCAACAGTGTCCTATAGACGTCGCCTCTGCTCCCAGCAGCTGACAATGCCAGTGGTCAGGCTGCAGCCCCCTTGCCATCCTCTCAGTAAACCCTCACCTGCAGGGCTTAACTGCTTTGTAGAAATGCCTCGTAGCTTCTCTGACCTCCTTTTAAATTTTTTTTCTTTTTTCTGGTTTGGGTTGGAAGGGACCTTAAAGACCATCAAGTTCCAAGCCCCTGCCATGGGCAGGGACACCCTCCACTAGACCAGGTTGCTCAAAGCCTCATCCAGCCTGGCCTTGAACACCTCCAGGGATGGGGTATCCACAAGCTTCTCTGGGCAACCTGTTCCAGTGCCTCACCACCCTCACAGTAAAATATTTCTTCCCAATATCTAATCTCAATCTATTCTCTTTCAGCTTAAAACCACTACCACTCAACCTATCACTATCACAGCCCTGCTTTCACAAGCACAAGGGTGACCATAATATGTTCGAGTGTGGTTGCTCAGCGTAGTCGCAAGCCTGCTGCAAAATGGCTCCAGCAGGCAGGGAAAACACACCACCCAAACTAGGCAGAGGCCAAGGGAGACACAGTGGT
The DNA here is from genome assembly GCF_000699245.1 of Pterocles gutturalis. Taxonomy (NCBI): domain Eukaryota; kingdom Metazoa; phylum Chordata; class Aves; order Pterocliformes; family Pteroclidae; genus Pterocles; species Pterocles gutturalis. The sequence goes on along the minus strand of NW_010104103.1, from coordinate 43,105 downwards.
GGATGTCAGCCCGGCTGCTGATGCAGCCCCTCCTGGCCACCCTCCACATCCCAGCACTACCCCGACCCAGGCTGGAGGCAGAACCAGGCCAAGATGAAACTGCCATGGAGGACTCCCTCCCTCCCTTGTCTCACACACAGAGGGGCTCTCGCTAAGTG
>NW_010104103.1:0-42934 GCF_000699245.1 Pterocles gutturalis | reverse complement strand
GGGAGGGGGCGCCTGCCGCTGCTGGAGCAAGCCCTTGTGCCCACAGCCTGGCTCGGTCTGCCGGCAGGAGGACAAACCACAGCAGTGTGGCCACAGGCCAAGCTCCTTCGCTGCGGGACAATTTCTCCAAAGGTGGAGAAGAAAAAAAAAACCCTCCTAACAGCCACATAACCACCCTGCTTCCTCACCTATGTTTTCCTCTACCACAGCGGTTAACAGGACATGAATGCACAGCCGTTGCTTTAGGCTCCAAGCATCACACCCACTATGGCAGCCCAGGCACAGAGGTGGTAACCACCCTGCACACCCAGGTGGGCTGCGAAGGCCCCAGGACCATCCCTGTGGCTGTGGGGTTGTCACCCTGATGGGGAGGCCACCTCTTTGCCACTCTGTCCCAGGACCATCGCTGAGTCTTCCCTTTAAAAACCAGGACCTGCCTGGCCTCTGCAAGCCCCTGCTACATTGGCAAACGAGTGAGTCTGCAGGGGAGACACAGCCCTCCACCGCCCCAAGGCATTTTTGTAAACCCGGAGGCAAAGGAGATACTTCAAGAGGGATACGCAGGAAGCCAGAGAAGCCACTTCGCAAATATTTACAGCAAGTCCATGAGTGGTGCTTTCCCTTCGGTTAGCTGATAAACATGAATGTCAACATAAACAAATACATTTAAAAGTAACAGCTTTAAAACAGCACAGCTGTGGGAAGCAGAGGACTTCATCCTTGACTAGACTAAATAAACGGAGAGGTGAAATCCTCTTGGTTGGGATGCACACCAAAGAATGTGAGAAAAGCACAGGAAGATTAACTGGACTTCTAGGCTTGCACCCAGAGAAGAAACCCAGGTGATGTACAATCCAGCACAATACAGACTGCTGCGTTGTGAACTCACAGTGTCTGAGCATGGCTCTCCTCTAGGTATGCTCTGAGCATGGCGGTTTTGCTCATGCAACTCCTAATTTCCCATTAAAACCCTCCCACAGCATGATTCATCTCCAGCAGAGGAGGCTGTGGGCAGCGCAGGTAACACCATCATCTTGGGCTGGATCTTGCCCAGAAGACCTCCTGCCTCCATGTCCCACACACTGCACCAACAGTTTGCTCCTTCTTAGTCCTCTGCTCCCTATCACCACCTCCCTACCTTTCAGTCCTCCCCAAGACTGACTCTGCATGACTTAGGAAACGATGTAGCTCTATGCGAGTTCGCAGTAGCTGCAGCAAGGGTTCTGCATGTGCACTGGCAGCAGCTCCTCAGCACAGACTGACACTGCAGAGTTGCTCCCTGAAGCTGCAGCTGTACCTGCACGGCATGAACATCCCCAACATACAGCCCTGTCTCACAAGAGATAGTGCAGCATCCTGTTACCAAAGATTTGCCCATAGATGCCAAATGCTGCAGCTTCTGCAAGGAAAACCTTAAGGAAAGTCCCCACTGACCTCCATGGCATATCGCAGGTGTGTATGACTCATCATTAAAATCCTTTGAGGAGGACTCTGTCACATGGACTATTTAAAGACTATGAAATTTTACTACACTGCATGCAATTTTTATTGCATGAATGTACCAGAACAGTCTAAATTATTTCTTGATTAAAACAATGCTCATTTTTTTGTGAAGTCTTTTCTTCTGAAAGGAACCTCAACCTTTTCAAAAATTCTGACAACAAAATAGTAAATAAATAATGATGAATATAAATAATTTCCAATACATTGTCCATACTTCACATTTAGTAAGAGGTTAGCTCACTCATCTCAGTAACACTAGGAAGAGGAGATAGGTAAGATAGTGATAGCCTCACTCTGGCCAGAAGACTCAACAAAGAGACATAAAATTGTTAATGGACAATTAATACATTTTAAGAACCTTATAGTATTCTGGAACAACAGTAGTAACCACAGCAGTTTAACATACTTGCCAAACATGGGATTTAAAAAGCATCTAGCATGTTTAGTCTACTTAGCAGCCAGCCAAAACATACACAAAATTTCATTTTATAAACCCACTTTTCTTCCCCACAGATCTCAAATCTCTTCCAAACAGGTTCATCCTATGGCAGTACCACTGCTACAGTAAAAAAAAGCTACATTTAGTGAAAGATTTCAGCCAGTTCCTGCAGACAGCCAGTTCTAAAAATTGCAGCATCACAGGGCAGGCCTAAAATTGGAAGAGTATTTCCTGAAGTGAAATCTGGTTTAGGAGTATTGGCGTTATAACCCTACCACAATTTTTTGACTGCAAGCAGTACCAGAAGTTTACCCTAGGCATTTTTCTCAAATATTTTAACAAATTGTCAGTCAACAATCTACCTGGGCATCTCCTCTTAAGCTCCAAGTTACAACTTCAGTTAAACTAATAAATTTTGCAACAAATTGTCAGTCATTTATCTGTTTGGACTCCTAAAAAGCCATAAGGGTAAGCATTGCTTTCTCTGCTCCATAACAGGACACTGAATTCTGTCTTTTGCCCGTGTCAAGGATGCCATTGACTATGGGCTGCCTTCTCTTCAGGACACATCGTTATCTTTTTTCCTAAAGACTGTGCACACTCCAGGAACACTTTACTCAGTTCTTGTTACATTTCAAAGAACATTACTCCATATTTAAAGACCCCAGATGGATATGGCCATGGCTGTTGAAAAGTCTCAACTTCCAAGAGATACATATCTTAAATGCAAAGCTCATAGTTTTACAAAAGCCCCTGCTCAGTAGAGAAGTGAACACTCAATTACTGCACAGGAGCAAAGACTAACCAAAGGGCAAAAAAAAGTGCTTTTTCTTTCCTTTGCTGTGCAAACAAATGATCCCAAAGGCCTCTTTATTCCTCTCTGAGAAGCACCAGCTGAGCGTTAAGACTTAGGGGCTTGTCCAAGTGGTGGTGTCCTTTAGGGGTCTAGAGATAAGAAAACAAGGAGAGGAAAAAAAAACCCAAACCAAACCCAACCCTCAAACCACCTGTGAAGTTCAGCAACCAAACAGATAACTAAGAAGAAAGCCCTAAATCACTGTTTCAGTTCACAAGTCCACTTTACAAGTACTTTACCATGCCCCATGGCTGAGGCAGTACCTCACATGTGGAGCAAGGTGCTGGCTCTAGATCCTGCAGAGGCAATGCCAGAAGCAGGGAAATACCTCCCTTGGTGAGCAAACAGCCTCTCTCTTTCACGAGCATACTTAGGCACTCATGGTTTATGGTGGTTTATGACTCCTTTGTACCTCACTTCAACAAAAAGAATGAAGAGGAGCTTTACCACAGCCTAATCTACTGATTGCAACACTCCTCTGAGAATTAGGAGCTATGGAGGGGAGCATGTGTCTTCTGCTACCTGATGAGCAGCATTATCACCACACCATAATGTAAAAGCTAGCAATGACTTGTATGACTTGCAAGAACTCAGGGTATTTGTGGGCGTTAGACTTATAAGGAGTAATGGACTGGACCTTTTTAGGGATGTTGCTGTTTTCCTCATTCATCTGATGAACAGCAAACTTAAATGGGAGGGAAGAAGGACTTAGGTGGAAATTAAGATTATCCATATTTCACACTTTGTCCCATTAAATTCCAAAACTAATGTGGTTACACATCCTGTTGGATCCTGTTCTTAGTTCAGAGCCCTGGGGCAAAGAGGAGTTAAGAGAAAGGCAATGCAGATCATCAGTGTAGCTTTTATTGCCCTGAAGTCCTAGAGGCCTAATCCTCTAACTTACTTTGGATTCGACCCTTACATAAACACACCAGAAACTGGCAGAGACTATAAAGCCAGCTCTTCCTATACTAATCAGCTCTTTAATACAGAAAACACTGTCATTTGCAATTGAATTGTGACATTCTAGATGCATGATGCGCTAAAGTAAGTATATCTATTAAAGAGAAATTTGTCTCAAAATCAGTAACTAAAGACTAACCTAGACCAATTGTCAAACAGCTTTTTTTTTTTTTTCCTTCAGCTGTAGAACTCACTTTCAGTCATGTGGCTGGTCAACTGGATCCTTTTGGCATTTTTAAAACCTATTCACAAGGAAAAATCAGTACTATCTACATGTACTCCAATTTACTTGTCTGGCCCAAATGAAAAACAGACACAATTTTCTCAAACCCACATTTTTCAAAATCGACATTTGAAAATCCAGTTTTAATAAAAATTTAAGTGTTGGAACATGACCACAGTAGAGCAAAATAGTGACAGGAAATATTATTTTAGTGTGCAACATTTGCCAGACGCAAAAGGAAACAAACTTGTCAGTCCTCTCTCTCTTTTATCTTTCTTTGTTGACTAGACAGGAAGCTGAAAAAAAAATTTTTCCTCCTGTAAAGCATACAGCGTAATTTTTATTGTACCACTTCAGTTGCTGACTCCATTTGGTAAATAGAAACATACTTCATGAGCATCCAGGGAAGCATTTAATGTCTGACAGTTTACAAAAATGCCATACTAATTAAGTACAAAAAGAAAAGTAAATAGCTTTCATTGTAGAAACGGAAATAACGTGATTTAGAAGAGAAGCTGAAAATCCATTCTTTTCTATGGCAACTTCCTGAGTGATGGAAAAGCTATAGCTGAGTAAAATTAAACATTTGCCTAACCTGCATTCCACATGTAGAGGTCAGAAGTGCAAACACTGATGAACATCAAGATATAGCTGTAAATATTTTGTAAGCAGTTTATTTTAAAAAGGCAAGAAGCAGCCAGACAACATTCAGCTAGAAGATTTCTTCAGCTTACTAATAAGAAGCAAGCAGATACAAAGAGGCCTCAACACCCTTCCTTGCAATTAAAAACCAAATACGGCAGAATAAGCTCATCCATCCAGTAAGGGCTTAACACTAAACACTAAAGATGTCATCCTCTGGGGAAAAAAAAAAAAAAAATCAACATTTTCTGAAATCAATAAATATGGATTATTATGGAAGAAGGCTGCGTATCAATTTCAGAGCTCTTCCAAAAGACATCCTGCCCAAGGCACCTAAAGGGAAAGATGAAGGACACAGGGAAGGCTAGTCCTCCTGCCACTCACTGAAGGGCTGGTTCACAACAGGCAAAAGCCATGGAGCCCAGCTCTGGTAGGACCTGCCACAGGTTTGTCGTCTCCCTTCTGCAGCCTTAGCCGTGCTCTTGTGCTGCCACTGGCACACATCAAATCCATCCTGTGATTAAACTACATGAGGACTAAATACAGTGACTTTTTTTCCCCAGTTTTCTCAATGGCTCATTTTAGCTTATTGAACTTACCTTCATGCTCGGGTCAATCAAAAAAATGCTGCCACAGTGGAGGGACAAGATGATACAAGCATGACCACAGGTTAAACTGTCTAGGAACAGTCTGATGTGGGGGGTTTAAGATTGACGCAGGCTTCACAAGTACTTTAATTATCAAATGCACTTATTTTATCAGGCACTGATATAAACAGGTAAGCTGACATATTTATGAGCTACTGCATGCTATCGTGCCAGAAAAAGATGGAGATCCCCAGAGTTTACCTTTCAAGTGAAGTACTACTTATCATATTCCCTTCTCCAATAGTGTAACTCCCACTTACTGACAAAGATACTTCCATTTCCACTGGTATTAGTGCAAGGAGGTTCAAAGTATCTCTAAAGTTATGCTGGTCTAAATTCTTCAATAAATGTGACAGTTACTTTCCATTTTTTTATACCTGTATGACTTCTGTTTAATAACCTCATTCCATATTGGTTTGTAAGATATTGTGTCCTTTTTTTTTTTTTTAAGAATAGGTTGACTAATTTCATATTATTATGAATATTATCTGAATTCATAGTAAGTTAACCATAATGTGACCGCAAGCTTAGCCAGGCTTCTTATTTGTCAAAAATTATCACATATTGTGGCACTACCGACATGGCTTCATGCCATGAACTGCAAATTTCACCGAACTTAGATGTTGAAAAGGAACTTCTCCATGCTCTCTCCTAGAGCCTTCCCAGCCTGTAAACACCTCTGGAAGAGATGTCATCAAGAGTACATCTAACAGTACACACAATTTGTAACTTTTCTAAAGAAATTAAAAATTCCTAATTAGCCTACATCCTTAAGTATACACCCTTGACATCTGCAGATCTACACTATGTTCCTAACACTAACACACAAGCATAAATCCAAGAAAATTATCCTCAGGTAATGAAAAATTATGTCAAGTCATGTACAAAAGAAATGTGAAGACTCACATAGTCCTAACTGACTAGCACTTCGCTAGAATTAAAGCTGTTTGCTAACTATAAATCAGTCTGTTTCAGAACATTCTGAGTAGATTAATGAATGAAAAAATGTTCAGCTTAACAATTTCGCTACAACAAGAAATACAAATATTGACAATTTTGAGTAACAAGTGTCCTCAAAAAAACAGGAATAAAAGTGATAAATGTAAGCAAAACCACCCAAAGTCACATCACGAGACTGCCTTTCAGTGCCAGCACATCTGCAAAAGTCATACTAAAACTCAAAGTTCAGAACATGTCATTCTTATGGCAACATCCTTAATGCACCAGATGTATTCCCAAATCGCTCTCTAGAACAGACCACACTTTTAACTTCACATCTAAATAACACTTTTTTTAAAAAAAAACCTCATATTTACACTGTGTGAAAAGTTAAAGAAAACTGAAGTAGTCAAAATCACTATACTTACTTATTAAAAGTGGCTCATTAACAACAAGGGCATCAATGCTCCCTACACGTAGCCTTAAACTTGTGAGTAACACCTTACAGATAGGAATAAACTTCTTAACAGGGCCTGTAGCAATAGGACAAGGGGTAATGGTTTTAAACTAAAAGAGGAGAAGTTTAGACTAGATATGAAAGAAATATTTTATGCTTAGGGTGGTGAAACACTGGAACAGGTTGCCCAGGGAGGTGGTAGATGCCCTGTCCCTGGAAACATTCAAGGTCATATTGGATGGGGCTCTGGGCAACCTGATCTAGTGGAAGATGTCCCCGTTTACTGCAGGGGGGTTGGACTAGATGACCTCCATGGTCCCTTCCAACTCAAACTATTCTATGATTCTATGATTCTATGTTTCAAATATTCATGACTACCAGGGGTCCTTTCATTTTTGACACTGTGCTTTACATAGCAGTTACACAAGTTTACGAAAAATTTCTGGTTTTTTTTTTTTTTAATTTAAAAAGTGTCATTCCCTTGGCTGTCTCATAGATCAGAAATCTGCAAACTAAAGCTCAAAAAATAGTAGATAAATTTCAAAGAATCTGAAGGAAAATTCTTAAAAACCATTCTTTCTAAGTAAAAATCACACTTGCTTTAGGCCCACCTCACATTTCTTGCACAGGGATAATGGTAACTTCACTTGGATTTGCTCGTGGATCATTTTTCTAGCTCATGCAATTCAGAAGTTGAAACAGAAAAAAGGTGGAATATTAAATAATTCAAACTTTTAGGGTAGATTCAGTCTGCTTGATTTACCATTAGCCATATTATATTTTAACCAGACTTAATGTAAGCAGAAGTTTTACAAGGGCATTGTCCCATTTATTATACTGTCTCTAACAGTTTATTTGATGTTCAACTAAAATAATTTGAGTTTGAAAAGTACCCTATTAAGATAAAGATAAAACATTTCATTGAAGAAATATACAGTGCTAAAAGGAAACAGAAGTTACTTCATTTAAAAGGATTTTAATAATTAAACTATGCAAGTTGAAGTAGATCTCAGAGTCATCAGAAATTGAAGGGTTTACAGCCCTAGCATCACACATGAAAAAAACTGGAAGGCCAGGAAATATGTGGAGCAAAAGTGCTCCAACCTACAAAAACCAGTCAGACTCCTCCACAATCCACATCACAAAACCACCTTGACAGAGTCTTGTATTTAACCCTTCCCTCCTTTCTTCATGAAGCATGACCTCTTGAGCATCAGTCTAGGCAGGCAATACTCAGAGCATTCAAAGTGGAGAAAGGAAAGGAGAAAAAAGTGCTGAAATGTTGGATTAGGAGTTTTGGTTGACAAATACGGGGCACAAAGAACGGCAGGAGTTTGTCCCAACAGGAAGGAGGAGGAGGAGAAGGACATTTGGATTCCAGCACCTGCAGGCATCTCCACAGGAGCATTGCAATTTTATTCTATCAGGCTTTCCTTTCAACTCCAACTAAAAAAATAGAACTGATTTCTAATCAATGGACTTCAACAGAATTAAAAATCCAAGCATCTGTAGTCAAAAACACGCCCACGCCACAGCATCTCCCAAAAGGAACCTACAGAGATTTAGAAAATAGCACCAGAATGGCTATAAGGATGGATACTGTTTGCCAAAACAGAAAATACACTCATCCTGAAAGAAGATATGGCTAGTTTCTTTTTCTGATGTGCACCCACAATATCTGACAATTCCTTCAAAAAAAGAGATAAAAGTTATGCCAAATAGGCCACGTGAGTCAAAAGGCCTTCAAGAGGTTATGAACACCCAACAAGTTTTGGGCGACTAAATGAGAATATTGCTGGAGAGGAGCAACACTTGGAGCATCCAAGTTTAAAAAATAAGAGTGATGAGAAACACTACTGGAAAAGAGAAAAATACCTGCAAAGCTTAATTTATCAACAGCATTAAAACAATTAACAACTTTCAAAATTGCAGAGCATTACACAGATCCAAACCATTGCAGCAGATTCTTTCAACAGAGTGCTGCACCCATCACATTACCTAACAATATGATCAGAAACTCCAGAGTACCCAGTGATTTTGAAAAATCTTGTTAGTCATTTAGATTTGGCTATATACGCATAACTTTGGGCACCCACTTATTTAGTAAATATGATTAGATTTTGTCCTATTTTGTCAAGTCGAAGAGCTTTAAGAATCGAAAAAGCACTCCAACTGCCCAAAATAGAACAAGACCACCAAAAATTTCTCTAACCTCCTGTGTAGGATCCTGTTTTTATCACTATTTATTCCTAACGTATATGCATTCAACACAGCAGTTTAATTTCTCACATGTGAAAAATTTTACATTCTCTCTTAAAACCAGTGTGTTAAGAGGTCATCTTATGCCTCCAACTTGTCAGATTTGCTGAAAACATCCAAAATACCATAACCAAAGTAAAGAGTTGCTTGGGTAAAGACAGTTATTTTAAATCCAAAAAAATGTCTGTTTTTAGGTCAGAAGCACGTCATCATAGAATGTATTGAAATAGTCTTCTTGAGATGTCCACATATCAAAAATATCAATGCTTTTATGCTACTCAAATCAAGGCCTGATGTAACAGTAACTCATATCACTTTTTAGATCATGGAATCACCATTTCATCCCCTGGAAAAGTGCTGCACAAAAATAGCATTTGTAGGAAGATGGAAACATTAGGCAATTAGTACCACAGAAGATTCTGCTATACTCATTAGGACAGCAGCCTTCTTCCTTTGGTCTTATTTTTCACATCCTTCCTTCCTTTTAGATGGCTATGTGTCACCATTTTGTAAAGAAAGCATCTGAATTTTATCTTTGCTAAACCTCAAATGTATTATTTCCAGAATTTTTAGATCATTGTGGAGGAGTAATGGAACATTAATAAAATTATAGGTATTGCAATATTTCATTCTTATCCAGAAAAATGTGTATTCATTTAACAAAAAACAAACTATTTAAATTAAAAATCCTTTGTTTTCTCTTAACAATGGTGACTAATTTCAAATACCACATGAAAGCATTCATTCCAATGTACAAGTCAGAAGGAACCTTGACTTACATACTTTTTTTCCCTCCTTGTAAACTCTTTTGGTCTTTTCCATTTCGAGTGCTACTTCTAATATATATACTACCTGTCCTGAAACGTCTTAAATACTTGAATCACAAGCAAACTTCAAATAGGGTCTAACAAACACGTATAAAGGCTTTTGATTATTTCTGACCAGAAGACACCACTGGCAGTGAAAAGCTCAAGGATATACCAAATTGGCTTCCAAATGCTCAAGCTGCTCTTTTCTGAAGAATTCTTAGGTTGGCTTCTTCTACATACCCGCAGAACCACTGCCGGCTCACATCCCAAACCTGCTCCCAGCAATTTGTGGCGTGCCCTGACTAGTCATGTCCTGTGTGAGGCCTTTCACACCAGAGACAAGTCCCTGGAGACCTTATTTTCTGTTATAGCTCACTCATACAGTAATACAACAGATTTGTTACACCTTGTAGGAGCACACAGCATCGTTAGTATATGCCTGTTGGTCTACTTCACCACTTCACACTATTTAACTGTGTGCCACAACAAGATTTGGACTTGGATGACCATGAAGTGTCAAGAGCTCGTCTAACCATGCAAATGCAAGGATGGTAACCTGGATCATGCCCACGGAATTCCTGAGCCTACTGCTTAGTTTGCGTGACCATTAATTAAAAGCAAAGTAACTTGCAGTATGAACTATAATGTATAAACACATCTCTTAGACGTGATTTATAAATCAGTGGATTAGCTGCACAATCATAAGATTTCAGACAGCAGAGTTGCTGTATCATAAACGTCAGTTTCAAAACCTGGCTTTCAAAAAAAAAAAAAAAAAAAAAGAAGTGGGGAAAATACTTGTGTGGAAACTATTCCTGAAGAAAAGAGTTTAATCTGTGTCTTTCAGAAAAATCACTAGAAATACCTGAGATGACTGACAGAAGTGACAGACAGAAGTTAACAATTATGTTGAAAAAAATGCAACATATGTAGCATGCTTCTAGAAAGGGAATCCCTATTTCCTACAGCAGGAGCAGCTGTAGGAAAGACCCTTCCTTTTAGTGCATGGATTGTTGGGTTTTTTTTCTCCTTCCAGTTTAAATCTAGCTTTGTGGAACAGACAATATAATTTTTTACTGTGCAAACTCACCTGAGAGAAAAAACTGTGGCCATGGGACCTCAGTCTTAAACATCTGAAACACATTTTATGTGCAATTGATTCCTCTTAACAACAGTTCATCTTCCCTCTCCAACACGGTCTGTACTTTGCTTCATCCCTGCCTATGATAACACTAAATGCACTAGGGACCAGGTATGACAATCCTGACTTCTTCATATGTAGGTGACTCAAATGGAAGCCACAAATGCATCTGCGCGGGGTGATGCAGATTGATGCTATGCAGCCTTGCTGAGAATAGGACACGGGTTACATCCAGCCTGAGGATGCTTAATTCTGCAAAGAAACGTGATGCTTGAGAGTTCGGGGAGGTTAGCGGGAAAAGACTGAACAAGTAGTACCATCTCTATAACCCCTTAGTCTATGAAAACTACAGTGAAAGAGTGGGGAGACATATCCCTTACAGACTACACCAGTTTACTGCAGACTAATAAAACTTTCCGGCACTAACGGTTTCCCCTGGCTTAAAAACAAAAATCAAAGGACCACAAAAAAGATTTTCAGTTCTCTCAATACAGCTCAATTTCTCACTGAAGCTTTTCCTGCAGTTAAGGCATTTATAACCTTTCTCATATCTAAGAGGGGAATGACTGCAATCACTTTTTCCTCAGTGAAATCATTAGTAGGGTCTTGCTCTTCTAACCATTTGCAAAATTTTCATAACAAAAAAAAAAAGTCTCAACACCTCTACCCTTCTGTTAGCTTAGGTTCACAGCAATGAACATACAAAGTTTTAGGAACAGGGAAACAGGTTTCATGGGGAAATAGGGAGAAATTAATAATTTAGTCTTGTGTCTTTGTGCATTCTATACACTGCATATACGTTGCACTTCACCCCTCTCTGACCATGTGCCCTATTTTTAAAAAACTCCTGAATGGTTTGAGATTCACCCCTAGAGGGAAGGAAGAGCAGAAGGAGGCACTGAGACTGCTCCAACAGTTCCTTCCCAGGCTTCTGCAGGAGCAACATTGCAAACCACCTTCTCAGGCAAAAAAATTATTTTGCTCTTCAAGACTAGCAACCTTTAAAATTAAAGATGTAGTAAATTAAATTCACATGCCTATCAAGTAGAGCAAAGGTACTCTTTGACAAGAATATGGTGAGGTATAAAAAGCAGAGTAAGAATAAGTTAGAATAGCAGTTTCACACATACTTAAGGAGAGCCTTAGGTAGCTCTACTGAAGGATTATCAGATACAGTTTTGACTGTTACCTGTTTATTCCAAATTAGTGGTGGCAGTATGTTAGTCACTTGGGCATCAAATATCTGATTTCCTTTATAATAACTCCTAGAAGTGCCTATCAAATAATAAAATGGGCTACAAAAATAAATTCAGTTTACAGGCACTAGCTTAAAAATTCTTGAAAAGTACTTATCTGGATTTAGAAAAGTGATAGAAAAGTGGATTACAGAAATGTACTATTACAGAAATGTATTTTCTCCAAAGTCTTTGCCTTTACCTAGAAAAAATAACATTTGAGAGTATATGTTCAACAACTGCTTTTCAGTGACTACACTGAATACTGTAATATTTGTCATCCTATTTTCACGTCAAAATAGAAGCCAACTCCACTTTATATTTTCACTTTCAAGCAAAACCAGCTGACTTTTCATGTACTTTCAGTTTTCAAAAATTAGTCCCTGGCAATGATTTAATCTGCCCTCCAAACCAAAAGAGATTAGATTACAATTACAAAGCACCGAAAACAGGAAATGTCGTAAACTCTGACACAGTATTAACTATGCTGGTTCAAACGACACTGTGAAATTTTCTTAAACATGGTCAGTCACCACTTGCCTACATAGATTTTTTACTCTTGACTTCTAGGAGAGTTGCATGAGAAATAGCTTTAACAGTGAAGTCATCACCAGGCCATATGGATCAAGAAGGGATATTTAGGATACTTCCAAGCCACAGCACACTTGTATTTTGCTACTGAAGGAACTTCAGTAACAAATCCAGAAATAAAAAATAATTTTTCACTATACTCTCTTCATTGACAATGCTAGAATTTCAGTTCACCAGCTGGATATTCATACCAATGGAGGCAAAAATTTTTTCTTATTGTTTGGATCTTCGTAATACATACATTTCATTTCAGTCAATTCCCCCAAAGACACAAATCAGATAAGCTTCCACTACCAGCATTCATTAGACAAAAAGACAATCTGTCTGTATTGTCACCGATTTACCGAAATAACACTCAGAGCACACCACTGTACAGAAAGTTTCTTTTACATGGTTTACTAAAATAAGAGAGAAAATATTTCTAAGGAGAAAACCAGCATTCCTTAGAACAGCAGCTTCAGCAGCAGGTTTGGGATAAGCTATTTCACCAACTGGGAAGAGCTTTGCTCTGAGCCTAGCATCATGCATTCATGCTTTAACCAGACAATTGATTTTTTTTTTTAAATATTAAGTTTATTTTAAATATACATAAATTTCAAGTACCAACATAATTCAATGACATGCAAATCAACGCGAGAGGGGGGCGATAGAATAAAGACAGCCCTTTAACCGTGATTAACTGGATCAGCAGATGAAATGAAGCACCCTCCCAGGAGCAGCATTCATTGGGCAGCATGGCAAAGGAGCCTCAGGGTGAGCAGGATGGGGGATGCACCCGCATGCAGCTTTAGAACTGGTCAGGACTGATGAAGAAGAGCAGCAGAAACCAAACCCTGGGGAGGCTCTCCGTACAGGGAGACTGGGAGGATAGAAATTGCACAAAAACAGAGGGAAAGTTCTGTTTCTGTAAAAAAAGAGGCAGATAAGAGGATGGGCAGGAGAGGCCACCAGGAAAAGGTTATTAGCTTATGGCACCTAGGGAAAGGTGAAGATGTCACCATTAACACAGGGCAGATGGAGCAAGGGTGCCCTCAGCAAGGGAACGGGGAGAATCTCCTGTTGCTGAAGCAGATAAGGTTTGGGACCAGATATGGAGAACTAGTGAACATGAAGGAATTTGATTCATAGGGCAAGAGTGGTGAGCAGGAGATGTCAGGAGGAAAGAAGAGCTGGGAAAAAAGGGGAGTTGCCCAGATGGGCCAGAGATGAGCAGAAAATTGAGACTGAGTCATGACTCTGGACTAAAAGGAGAGGGGATACCATGGGGGAGGTCTCCCTCTCCATCCCTGAACCTTCTAGTCTGGGTGTGTGGACACACGCATAGGGCTGTCACCCAACCCTAACCCTCGGTTAATTTTTTGTTTTGCTATCCAAAATTTTTCTCAGCTTGGCTTAGTTTCATGAATCAGCATCTCAAACTTCTGCAAATGTTAGGTACAGGGGGAAAATACAGACTAAGTTTTCATCTTTTTTTTGGCTTTTAAATAATGAGGAAAACCACTAAAAAAAAAATTGTTTGTACCCCTCAATTGAACTGTGTTTGCCTTCAGTTTAAAATATCAAAGATCTCGTTTTTCATTATCATAATTACACAGACAAAGCCTAAGCTCTGAAAAGAAATAAGTCATCTCAAATTACAAATACATATCACTGTAACAATATGGTCTTCCTTTTCCCACTGAGGGAAGCATTACCTTTATAACAAACACATTGCTTAAAAACCCACCCACGACACCAAATCCACGGCTCAAGTAATTTAATGTAAGCCGCAGATATGTGCAAGGTCATATGCTAAGTAAATTAAAAGAACAATATATTGGCTCTGTCTTCTTGCTTAACTGCCCCAATATGTATGTTTTGTGTAAAAATGCAAGCAGCGCCGAGAAGCTGTGCTACATGGGAGGGCAAGCGAGAGCGGTGAGGAAAGAGCCCTTCAAAAGACGGTGGAGTTTTCTTTGACATTGACTGGCATGTTGGCAATACACATCCCTTGCCCTGAGAAACAGTTAAACTCTCCGCTCCTAAACAGGTCCTCACTCAGTTCAGCCACATTCACTGAAGTTTTCCAAAACTGCCTCATAACTCCCATGCAGATTCAGTCTCAAAGATGACTAAAAATTCACAGTTACAGGCAATATGAAGAATCTGGGAAAGCGGTAAATTTAGCTACAGACAGAACAGCATCAGACGGAGGTAAGGCCTTTCTGCGAACGGCTTTTTTAAAACTTCCTGTTTCTCCGGTATAAAAAAAACCCTTCACTAATGCTTCTTCCTTAATTATGAATCTACTTTTTCTGTGCTTTTCTTTGCTGAGATTTGAAAAAAAATGTAAACCAAGGGTCAGAAGGAACCCGCAGCTGAGCTCCCCGTCTGCTGCACAACCCTAAAAGAAGAGCTAAAGATCCTCTAAACCTTTTGTACATTTATTTTTCACTCAGTTTGAGGTACACTCAAACAAAGCCATTTTGCTTATAACAATCTCCCATAGCCTCCCCCTTTAAAAATAAATGAATTTTTGAAAAGGACTTCCTTCTTGCATCCTACAAAGGGGGAGATGGGGAGCAAAAAAACACATGAATGGAACACGTTAATAGGTTTGATTAGTTTTCTAAGTGTTCACTGATGCACACTGAAACGGAGTTTAATTGCCAATGTTTCAGACAACCATAGGACATCATATATTGCCTAGCAGTCCTTCAGTTCCTCTGAAGCAAAATAAATTTATCTGAGGCTGTCTCAAGGAACGACCAACTACACCTGTTACGTCACAGTGCCTGTCTGGTCTTTCCTAAAGCTTACCAATATAATGACCAACCTGAATCACAGAATGGTTAGGGTTGGAAAAGACCTTCAAGATCATCGAGTTCCAACGCCCCTGCCATGAGCAGGTACACCTTCCACTAGACCAGGTTGCTCAAAGCCTCATCCAGCCTGGCCTTGAACACCTCCAGGGATGGGGCATCCACAGCTTCTCTGGGCAACCTGTGCCAGTGTCTCACCACCCTCATTTGCTAGGAGAATCCTTCTCCTAGTAATTTAATAATTTTTTCCTACCTGCAGAAGAGACATACTTTATTCTTACCCACTTATCAACAACTTTCTATATAACTCAAGACCTGTGCTTTCTTTCATTTCAGAAGAGCAATGCCCGTCTTTTTTTCCAGACAGGCTACACAAGCCTCCCATGGATGACTGTATGCTACTGCCTCCCTCCATCATTTGACCAGACATTTGCACATGACATCTGCATCACAAAGTAGATTAGACATGTTAAAATCATTACAGAATTCAGTGTTATCTGCTTCTTCACCACTGACCACTTGTTACTGTGTTACAGAGCCACTGAACAGATTTAATACGGCTGGTGCCAGCATGCGCCGCGTGGGTGTTTATTTACACGGGTGCTTCCACTCTGTGTAGTCAGCCAGGGATCTTTTTAAGGAAAACTGATTAGTCTGTATTAGCACCGGGGTATTCCTTTCCCAGCTTTTAAATAAAAGGAAACCAAAGCTGGTATTACAGCTGCTCTGCCCAGATTCCTACCTCACATCACTTCACAAAGGTAAATGATAATGACTGTAAGACTGCAACAGCCTACTCGCCAAAGGTGAAGCTGAGTTTGTCTCCGTCAATCTCAGCCAAACAGTCACTGCCACCACAAGGAATCATCACCAAAAAAAAGACTATTTTAAAGGAATAATGCTTTTTTTTTTTTTTTTTTTTTTCCACAGGCTAGTGAGATGAACTGGCTCAGAGTAGGACAAACAATCACAGCAACAAGATAAGTACTAACGGCGCACTGCTAGGAGTAAGAAAATAAGAGCCAATCAGTTCAGGTGTAATATACAACTACACCTTAGTCTTACAGGCTGGAAGTTCAGGCTTAAGTCCATGCTGTAGGGCAATGCTGAAGGTCCACCAAGACTTGATGTTAGCACAGCCACCGAAAGTAGACCTTGCACTGATCCCCTCCTACCAGCACCACAAGCATGCAGTGGACTGGGTTGGTGAAAGTCATTTCCTAAAAACTAACAGAGCAAAGGATTTGTAAAACGTCAACATTTTTGAGCCAAATCGACTCCCTGCCCTGCTTTACCACACAATTGGATGAATTCCTGTTGCAGCACAAGAGGGGGCAGAGTTCAGGAGTGGGAGTAAGCTCCTGGGAGCAGGCAGGGGCAGGAGAGAGAGACTGCTTCGTCTGATGGTCCTGCAGCTTAAAAAAACTAGACTGTGAGCGCTGCCATGAGTCTGAGTCATGAGGGTCAAATGATTTTAAAATATCCATCTAATTTAAGTAGGTTGTAGTCTGCTCCTTCCCCAAGATAGCTCAGACTCCTGATGATGCATGCATTAACCACCTGAATGAATAAGCCTCACTCATCACGAGGTTTTCATCTCCAATTACTAAGGCATAACTTCTTGCTTTTGGTTTTGTCTTACCTTTTGCAAGCCCATGGAATATTCTCTGTTATGCCCCCCATTCACTTTATCTATCTGATCTTTCCAAGCATGTCCCCACATGCCCATTGTACTTATTTATAACGATTCCTACTAATTTGGCCTCACTGCCTTTTTCTGTGTAATGTGCTCCAACTCACTCCATCTCTTTGGTGAAGCTCTCAATTAGTTTCCTATTATGCTTTCTATTTTTCCCATTGTGGTTGTAGAGTTTACACTGCTTAAAGGTACAACACTATTTGTTTAATCTTGCTTTCAACAGGATCCTACCAAAGCATCCCTGAGTCTATTGAAGAGAATCTACTTCAAATATTCTTCTTTCAACTATTTTCTACTTCTTCCTCTTTCAGAAATTATGAAAACTGTAATTCACATTCATCACCAACCATAGTTTACAATTCATCACCATTTTCATAATCTCTAAAAGTTCTTCTCAACAGGTGAAAATCATATCTGAAAGACCAAGGCCCCTAAAATACTTCCTAGATGTTTATCCCCTCTTCAGACTAAAAAGTTAGTCCGAATTTCCATTTTCCTACAACAAATGCTACACCAGGCAACTGATGTATCTTTATGCTAGGGCTCATTTTTGTAGGATTTATGTTAATAAACAGGATATTAAGTAATAAACATTGTAAGACAAGAACACAGAATAGGAAAATATGCACTCACAAAAAAACAGCATCATGAAACTTCACGAAAATTGTGGCATGAATGAAAGAGCATTTTATTGTCTGTCCATTCTGATTTCCCTGCCGCCCCCACAAATACCCCTGGACAGCGGACACATTATCCCTCTTATTCTAAGGACGTGTATCTAGTCCATTACAAGGCATGCTCAGTTACACACAGCGCAAGCTGTAGTAAGCTGTTAGGTTAGCACCAAGCCAAATACTAACTCTCAATGAAAAAGAAACCGAGACGCTTGGGGGAAAGGGGGTGGATGAGAAATGCTTGCTGCATTACACAGTGCACTGGGTAATAACACTACTTGAAGCACGTAAGGGAAAGAACCTGGGAGCTGCACCTTGTCCTTGATGTTCTAGCTGCACTTCAGGCCTAGGTGTGGAGTTTTGATTTTTCCCTTACTATCCTTCATCCAGTTCAGTACAGCACCAAATGAACAGGGCACAGATACAAGCACCACTTGCAATAAATGAATTATCCATATTAACCACTAATTAATAATATAAATAACTCTTCCAATTCAAAACATGGAAGCAGACATGTTTTTTCCAGACTCAGTTTGCCAACCAAAAAAAGCCCCATTCCTTTGATGTAACATCAGAGAATGCTGGTTAGTCAAGGAGGCTGTATGATCTCAAAGCTTATTTAGCTTGTAAATTCTCAGGCAGTCATCATCATTTGTTCCACAGTAAAGACCCACTTAGTGAAGAAAAAAAAAGGACCCAATGGGAACTTACTTGCCTGTTTTTGGTTATTGAGAAGACTTTCATTGATATTCCTGGCTTGGTATATTTTTTCCACTGTACACAAAGATGACAAAGGTCATGCAATACAGCATTTAAAATTTCTCACAGAAAATAAATGAACCATGACTCACACATGGGTACAGCACGTTCACTTTTTCCCTAAAGTAAGAGATAGTACCAAGTTTTTGTTCGCAGCTGCACAAATGGAACATGAAAGACCTATATTCCTGAACATATGTTTCTAAAACTCACAGTGGAACAATTGTGCCGAAGTCTTCGCATACACAAGGCAGCCTGGAAGAACATTATTAATCCTCAACAGTAAACATCTAGTGACGCACATCTACAACATGTTGCAATTTAGGAGATTAAGACAAAAGCCATCTTCAATTAACAGATCAATGATGGTATCTGACCATCAGTCTTCCAAGTATTAGTCACATTTGGTCAGCACATCAAGGCTGCAAATATTTGGGCTCCCATATGTTATGTCTTCACTTTCCCCTTATGCTCCTGTGTAGGTAGGTCTCCAGTAATCACAGACTATATTTTAAGAACTTTTAGAAACAAGAAATGGGTGTTGGGGAGAAGGAGAGGGAGGGGTGTGAGGCAACAGCAACTGATGGGGGTAGGGAAGCTGGTGAGGAGGAGGGCTAGCTCTCAAGCGGGAGGGTTTGGGGACAAGAAGGTTTTGAGGGACATCTCTGTGTTGCAGAGATGTGCAGAAAGGGTGTCTCTGGGTGCACAAAGGCAGGGTAGATAATGGAGGGGTTGCACCTGGAGTAGGAGAGCTAAAAGCAGGGTTATGGGACCACCACCATCGCAGTCACCTTCCCCTCCCTCCTCTGTGTCCCTGCTGTCACTTTGCTCCCCACTGCAGCGACCAGGTCCTCCCTCAGAGAACATGGGAACACAACAGAGATTACTTCTGTCCCTTACTGCGCTTCTTTGTTTGATGCCAGGATCATGGCAGCCCTCTGAATAGAAACGGGTTCAACCTGGGCAGACAGGGGCCACATGCCTCCCACTTGCTTAAAGCTAAAGCACCACAGGGGAGGGAGAGCACAGCACCACCACGGAGGGCATCCACGCTCCCAGGAGAGATACATCACCATGGCCACCAGACACCTGGGTACAGCTGCTTCCCCTCTAATCTGTTTCAAGTGTTTTAAGCTGAAGGTTTTCCCATGTGAAGTTCTTTGGTGTCAAAACTACCAGCCTTAAACTTTAGGGGCAATCATGGGCCACCTAATTTTCATGCTCCTGCCTCATCAAACATACTCAGATGCACAGCATTTCATTTATTGCACCCTATATTAAGTTCAGTAACTAACATACCAGCTTACTAACTGAAGAAAAAAAAAGTCAAGGCAATAAAATATCCTACATCTACAGGATTAGGTAGCTTTCACTTGCTAAAGCAACTTTGTGCTTCATAAATCAAGTTGTATATTTAACCAATTTAGGTTAATATGTTTCAGGGAGCACAGTAGAGGCAGGGGGTGGGAATTTTGGGCAACCTTTTAATCAACTCCTGAGCTTCAACTATTCAATCTCCTGCCTTTCAACCCATGCTGAAACTCATCCTGCTGTCCTCAGGCTGTCAGAAAGTTACAGTATAATGAAAGAGTCGAGGCAACAAGGCAGAAACACAAGCTTGTTACTGTTATGTCATGTAAAGTTTTGTTTAGTACAGACATGAATTAAATTGGCAGATTAATTTAACAGAGCAGAACAGAAGAGTGAAAAGCACGATGGCTTGATTTCATTTCTGTGCAATACAGCACTGCCCCTATTAACTTCAAATTATCTCCTTTTATGGACACCAAGCTTTTTGTCTTTTTCACAACTGTAAGTGGATGATGGGTTTTTTGCAAGAATGTTCTTTTTCGGCAGCCAACAGGGAGAGGGGAGTCACTGAACTCAATGCTTCTGTAAAACAGGAAACTGTATTTTGGGTGCATCTGATTCATGCTGCTTCCCCCCGTCACCCTTATGCAGCCATAGTTTGCTCCCCCTGTGCTCCCCCATGGAGGGAATATATCCTTGCCTCTGACCTTCCACCTGGTTACTCTAACACAGGCATACTTGGTTAAAAGTAAAACAAGAACCTTCCCCAAATTCATATGCCTATAGCTTCAAACAGGTTGGTGAGAATTTTATTTCTCACAAGTATGTTCCCCCCTTTCCACATTCCCATAAGCCAAAACCAGACTGAAAATCTGTATTTCAACAGCTTTTCAAAATCAAAATATTACTGACCATCAGACAACAACAGGTGCGTTAGTTTAAGCCCACAGGACAATCCAACAGGACAAACACCTCTTTCCGCCTCCTTACCAGCAAAGAGTGGAACCGGTTGCCTAGTCCAATTTGCTTGGCATAAACAGGTGCCACACTGGATGCTCTCTCCATCTATCACTTTCATTGCTGAGAAGGATACTAGGAAGGAAAACACCTCTCCCTCCCTTGTTTCTACCTTTGATAAAATCAAAGGCAGGGAGAGAGCTGAGAATCAATTCTCTTCACAACACCAGAGTCCAGCACTGGGAGCAAGTGGTATAGAAAGCTCATTAAAGCTCAAGAGTGCATCTACAAAACAAATAGAGGAAAGCAGAAAAGCCCGGAGCCTACACAAAGGCATCTTCTTTTCTCTCCTCATCTGCTGGAGCCATCTCTCACCTACAAAAGCAGCTCTGCGGGCACTATTGCAGCCTGTAAGTTTAAACTTTCTCTGCAATTCTTTCATCTAAATACAAAGAGGGGCTCAAACTACAGAGGAGAGGAGGTTCAGTGAAAGAAAGAAATCATTTGCACTTAACTCAGACCATTCAGAGCTCAGGCCTCCCAAACAGTTCTAGAAGCAGCTGCTCTTCAAAAGACCTTGCTTCTGTGAAATGCCTTTCAGACCAAAACATCCTGCTTCTTCAGTGAAATTAGGCCCGTCTAAGATTCAGATTTTGACCTAAATTTGTAAAAAATTGTAACTGTACAATGATTCATTTAAATATTGAAACTCATTTGTAACTCCTGAAAAAGCAAATGCACTGCACTTCAGTACTGAGGTGCCATACTCTGCCCTCAGGATATACTATTCCCCATACTATACCACTCAGGATTCAAAGTAAATATTATGGGAGAATGATTAATACTTTCTCTGTATATTATTTTTTCTTGCCTTTTCCCACAAACTATGTGGGCCCAGCAGAGGAGAGGTGATGGAGGGGAAGGGGATTGGCAAGTTCTGTGGTTGTTGTTGGTACTTCTAAACCAAATGCCTGAAAATGGATGTTGATGTTTCAGCGCCACTTTGACTTATTTTGTACATATGGTAAATAACCTGAAACAACATTTGTGTTTCCTCCTTGTGGTACACATTGTACCAACAGGCTCAGCCACAGCCCCAGACAGGAGAGGGGACCTCCGGTACCGCTCACCTGTGTACAGTCCCTCCGGCGCAGGCAGGACAGCGCAGGGCAGCACTCACAGCTGCCCAGTGAAACCTTGGTCACCCCTCAGTGGCATATCCCATTGCTGGAAAGCTGGACAAACCACGTGGCAAGAGTCCACAGCCTGCTCCATCTGATCAGTTCTGCACTTCAAAAAACGTGGTTCGCAGCCAGATATTAATTTCTACAGATTACAGAGCATTGCTATAAATCTCTCCATCTTCTGCTTCTAGTGTACAGCATTTTTTTATTTTGCCTTCTTTAACATATAAAATCCATTTACAGCACATGTACTTTATTTAAAAAATTAAAGCCCCACAGAACCATTGCACATACAATCCCTTGAGGAACAGCTGAAAGAATTAACATGTTACAAAAACCATAATAGGAAGACACAATTTAAGATATATGTAGTGCAGAAGTCATAATCTAGGCATCTATTTCCTATTAGCTACAATCAAAATTGTTCCCTGTGAAAACCAGACATACCTGCTGACAAATATATGTACTAACTCAGGTGGCAGGCACACCAGACTTGAGAAGAAATAAAGCCCGGCCCTCAGCACACACGTACATGCACAGGCATCTCTACTGCTATGAAATTACGAATGGACAACTAGAAGCAAGTGAGCTAAAGGCAGAGCTAATAACACAAATGTACATTAGCAGTTTAAGTCTAAGAATGTAAACTTATTTAGGGTGAGAACAAGATTGGCATTATATTTGCACTACTTCATTTCAGTACTGTTGCTTAATCTGTATATCTAATTCTCCACATAAAGCTTGACTTTGTGCTAAATAAGAAATGCCTTTACGCTCCACCAGCAAGCTCTGTCCGTTCTCCAAAAAGCGAACATCCATTTATTTCATCTAAAGGTCAAAAGTGAAATGCCTTTGGGAGATCCCATGCAACCTTAAAATAAAAGTTGCATTCCCAAACTCCGAACTATCTAGAATGCAACACAATGTCATTATTATTCCTTTGAAAATGTAAAACAATTACTCACTTATATGAAAAGTAAAGCTCTTTAAAAGAAAAGGTCCTAAAAAACAATGCAATACCGACAGTGAGAATTTTAAATCTTCCTGTTCAAAAAGCACAATTTTTTTCCCTGCAGTTTTATGCATTATGGAAGTCATGACACCCATAAACATTTCAAAAACATGAGATGTAATTCTAATATTTGTTCACTTTTAATTAAAACAGTTCTTATTCAAACACCAGCAGTAGCCAAAGCAGCCACCCTCCCGTAATTCCTCAGACTTCTTAGTCATTCTTACTAAACTGTATGTTTATGCAATGATACCTACCTGCAATTATGCATCAATGTTTACTGAACCCATTTAGCAACATCAGAACACAGAACTCCAGTGAAGCATGAACTTTTGGCTGTCAGGTTTCTGTTGGTTTCCTTCTTCATTTCTTAGTCTTAGCACAGCCCTAAGCCCAATGTTCAAGATCTAAACTAAAGCTCAGTGAAACCGTGTGGAGCTTTCTAGTCTTTATAAGCTTTCAAATTATTGCATGTACAAGCTATAAAACACCTGCTATAATATTACACTCAACCCTCCTAATTTTCCCCTTCTACTGTATTTCCACTCAGCCTATTAGTAGATTGAAAACTATGTATTTCTTTTTGTCCTAAGGGCTATACAAAATTACATCACATTGCTTATCCAGCTTCCCAGTGTCAAATTACTTTATTCAGGAAAGGCATATAATGATCTTTTTGGCCAACTAAGACCTTTTTTTCTCTTTTTAATTAATTACTATTTTAAACAAATAATTAGAAAAATCTCACAATATGCTCTGTGTGTTTAATACATCTAGAACGCACACCAGCTTTACAATTAGTTTTGATGTGCTCACTGCCATCAGTAGACAGCTGGGGCTACCTGCTACCAACAGCGCATAGAAGGCATCGTGAGTAGAAAGACATGCCTTGTCACAGTGCCAGCACTCATCTTCTGAAAGATACTCTCTAAGGGGAAATGTGCTTCAAGTTTTACACATTTAGTAGTAATATACAATTTTCAATTACCACAGATAATCCAAAACAGGTTGCAAAAACCTGCATCTGTCTACATAAAACCTTAAAATAACTGTGTTGCAGTTTTTACCACTGCTTCAGCTGAATTCATACATTTTATCATTCCTCAACAAAGCTTTTAGCTAGTTTTAAAAGCTTCATATTAGTGAGATGGAAAGCAGGTTTGCAAGGAAGTCCTGCAACATCCGACCTTTCCATTTCTCACGGTCATTTTAAGTGTCAGAGGGGAGAGCAACAAACACAATGCAGAACCCCGACGAACCAAAAACCCACTGAACAATTTCCAGGGATAAAGAAAGACAATTGTTCCATCAACTCTTCCATGTTTTCAGACATATGAGTTTTATCTGGCAATAGTTCAACAGAAAGACAGGAACACCAGAAGAGGAGCACAGACTAAGCATTGATGTTGTAATCAAACAGATTAAGGAGCTTGTAAACTGGGGACTGACTGCTCATCAGCAGCTGAAAGGCAAAATACTCACGTACATACAATGCTAACATCAAAACCTGTGGTTTGCTGCGTACACTTTTCTTCCTTATTCCAGGCAAAGCTCGTAGCTGTGCCAACATACATAAGGTCAAGTGGCTACATGAGAAGATTGATGAGCAAGACTAAAATGACAGTCAAACACACTGGGGCTGGACTATCAGGGCAAAGGGCTGAGGAGAAAAAGGATGACAAGTTAGACAAATAGATAACGCAAATGGTAAATAACTGATGCAGTCGGGAAACACACTGGACTGAGAAAATTAGAAGAAAAAACAAAGAGTGCAGTCTCTTTACTGGAGCAAAACAATAGTCTGGATGAGACATGGAAAAATTAATTTCCATTTCACCACTGCTTTCAGTAAGTAACTATGAAGCCTTTGAGAAAGGATTTTAAACACCATACCTTCCTCCCACCCTGAGAAAGTGATGGGATAACTGAAAGCAGCAGGGAACTGGCACCTCTCATCACAGTCTCTGTGGTGGAGCTACAGTTCACAACCTTCCTTTCTTGAAAGAGTCCAAATCGAAAAATGATTACATTTTGATTTTTTTGTTCAATTCGCTTTGTTCTTTCAAATATTTTTGAAGGTTTTAGATTTACAACCTTCTCCTTCCATGCTAAGGCAAGTTAGGAAACACAACCTTAAAGTGCTCTGTGACTGCTCTGTCAAGCCCTGCCCTGAGCAGAAGGTTCCTTTCTTCTGGAACAGCTCTCTCGCTTTCCTTGCACAGGCTGAACTCATGGAATTACTACTGCTCTGAGGCAACCCAAGTCCTCCACACCAGCCTGGCCTGGCCAAGCTGGAACCACCCTATCTGCCTTGCCCTTTTGCTGCCTAGCAAGCTACAGCAAGGAACTGTCTGGTGGAAAATGCTTTTCCTTTCTGAAAATAGGCATGAGCTGTGAGAGAGCACGGCCACCCCTGTCAGCACCAGCCCCACTCAGGTCAATTTAGAGAGAATATGAAATCTCAGCATTAGGCTGTGCTATCACAAGGCAGGCTGCCTGCACGATTGCTGCTTGGCTGCTGCAGGTACTAGAAGATACGCAGAGATCTGCAGCAGACAACTGCAAAGGCAGTTGAATGGTGCCCTGGAGAATGGGATCCAGTCCCTGCCTCTACCATCCCTTGAAGACGCTGCACAAGTAATTTTCCACATTTTTCACAGGCAGACACTAATTATACATTCTCCGTTTTCCACATGTTTGGTGTTGGATCTTTTCTCAGACCAAAGATCTCAAAGACCTGGCTTCACCTGAAGTTATTATGTTAAAAGCAAACTACAAAATGCTACCGAATAGTAATTAGGAGGTACTTTTGACACCACCATCTCTATGCTTCCTCTCCCAAATGTGTCAGCAAACTGCTATGAAATCTTTAGGAAAGGTTTAAGCAGCACTCTGGCTCACACAAACAGAAGGGGGTGAAGCAGCTGAATGCAGCCATACGCTGCCTCCTTCCTTCTTCCATCTGTGGGGTAAGCTTCCAAAAATCAGTGAGTGCTTTTTTGAAACATTCAGGTTTTACTATGATAAAAGCCACAGGAAGCTCCTAAGAAGCTTGAAGGCAGCTATGCTGCCCTCAAAGCACAACTTGATTATGAGATCCTAAACAAGAAACAAGTCCAAAAAGGGAAGAGTAAGGCAAAAACCCCCTGCATCCTCCCTCGCTCTGTGAGCACAGACTGTTCTGTGTATTGAATGAGACAGGGTCCTGTGAAATCCATCAAGCAATTAAAGGCTAGTATGATGCAAAAGGGCCCCATTTTTAGGTTGCACAGAGCTTGACTATGAAAACAGAATATTCTTTAAGCATTTTCTCTGTACAAAGATATATCAGTATTATGTCAGCATATGGACAGCAGTAAGAGGGAAGTGCACTTGGCTATACATCATGCAAACACATTCAATGGCCACCACCACTCCAAATGCAAACAGACAAGGGAGGGAGCAAGGCTGCAGTTTGGGGAAGAGCTAATAGCTGGCTATGACCAGAAAGTCAGCCTCATTCATCCTCCACCCCTCCTTTAGGTCAGTCCTGCTCTGATGTGAAACCACACCTTGAAGCTGTGGTTAACACAGTTCCTGCAGCACAGCCCAAATCCCTGCTGCTGTTAACAGCTGTGGTCTGGCCCCACTCCCGCTCCCTCTCCCGTGCTAACACCGACCGTCTTGCAGCCAGCCGTACGAGCAGCCAACCCTGGGAACCAACAGGGCTGAAATGGGCTCCAGCTTACAGCAAAATGAACAGAGGCTAACATACACGAGGAAAAGGAGAGGAAATGTCTCTTTTGGCAGCCCTGTGGGATGCAGCCACTTTAGCATCAGCCAGCACGCCAGTCCAGCCTGCTTCCCTATCCTGTCCAACCCTGCAAAATTAATCATAAAGCACATACAACAGAGACCACGTCTCTTGACTCCCAATATCTTGCCAGTGTAGTCAATCTATTCTCCTAATCCTACTACAAAAGCTGAATGAAGGCTTGCTCAGAAGGCTGCCTTTTCTTATTATTCCTTCAGGAAAAACAGCAAAATCTCTTTCCCCACCAATCAGTTCTGCAACACCTACTGCACTGCTACCTGGTATCACTGGGGCAAGGAGCTGACAGAGGCTGACAGCTCTCTTTATTCTGAACTCAGCAAAGAAAATTGTCTACAAGCAAAAAATAGTACTTACAAAGGTAAGATTACATCCACCCCTCCCACTATAGCTATGTTTAAATTTGGGTGTTTCTTCTGAATATCTCAAATACATTTCACTTTCAAGGGAAAAAGAGAGCAAAGCAAACTGATAGGATGCTCACTTTGCATTTCCATCTCCATTTCTGTATTTCAGCACTTGAATGCAGAAAAATTTACTTTCATAATGATGCTAGAGTGATTTAGACTGTGAAAATATATTTAAGACAGGTAAAATATTTAGGTGCCCACCAGAAACTACATATAGTGAGAAGAATGAAGAAAAGAAGCTTTCTGCTGTATTTCCTAAAATAGATGGACGTAGCTTTTCTCAACAAAAAAACCATGTAGGGGTGCCTAAACCTTTTGGGAGACAGTGTAGTCTCATGCCTTTTATTCTGGAACTCTACATTTATCTCACTCGTACTTCAACTGGTTGAGTGTACATCAAGTATAACTGAGAGACAAAGTACTACAGTATACAGATGTGCCTATTTTGGAAGCAGTTGGATCACTTTTCCCTGCGAGGTCAGGGTTTTCAGACCAAAAGAATAGCTCTACTGTTTGCTATCCAGCTGAGAACAGCCTGGATTCCCTATCTGGTCCAACACTGTAAAATTAATCGTAAAGAATGAAATCACTCCCCCTCTATTTTCAACTAGCAGTAGGAGAAGAGTTGAGCAGGTAACATACTCTCATATTATGACACTGAACTTTTTATAGTTATTTAAAACAATTCAAAGCTTATTATTTGTTGGCAAGCCTTTCTTTTACTCATTTACTTTGTTTCCCCTTCTTACACTGGAAAGGAATTTCATGATAAAGAAACCGAAAAAAGTTTAAAAAGTTAAAATTTCCATTTCCAAATTACTTTTTTTTAATCACTAAAATAAATTTAATATTTTAAAATTTAATATTTTCCTCAGAAAAACAGGCAGGCATCATAAGGCATGTAGGTTGAAAGCTATTCTGTCTGAGTACTTCTATTTTCCTCCTCTGCACTGGATATCAAAATTCAAATCCATAACCTTTAGTCATTCAAAAAAATACTTCTCTGTTTTGGGGTCCTAAGCAAAAGCTATTTAGAAAACATGTTTTTTAATATACTGCAATTAAAGTTAGGAACAATTTTGTTCTTCAAGAGGGTCACAGAGAAGTAGCCAAAGTAAAAGCTTCAGATGGAAATCCCAGATAACCTGCTGCACTATCCTGAGCCCTCTGACAACATTCCCCTATCATGCATCCTTTTTCCCATTCTGATATTTAGCCTCTTTATTTAAAGTTTTTGTCTCTATAGTTACTGTAGAAATACCGAAAATTGAGCACAGTAAGGGCCAAAACAGGAAAAAGCTAGAAAACCCAGAGTTACATGTTAAGTGATGGGCGCGAGCGCACAGACAACTTTTGGGACATGCGCACTCCTTTCACTCCTGAAGCTGGTGATACTGAAAAATTAATCTTCAGACTCAATCAAATGAGTTTTTATAATACACTTTCAGGCTTTGTATAATCCCTATCACAGAATATCGCACAACTGACTTATATCCTACTTTGAAGATTGGAAAGTTTTGTTATCCTTACTTTACCTTTGGGAAAGGGAGACAGAGGGAAGCTAAAAATACTTCCTAGGGCTGCCAAAGCAGTTTGTGGCAAAATAGGGAATGGATTTCTGCTCCCACGCATGCAGCCGGCCACATTCACCTGCAGCTGGTCTGGATACTGCCTGCAACATCTTCCTCCGACCTCATCCAAGGACAGCAATCAGACGATAAGCAGTCAACTAGCTTAATGGAGATAGAGAGCCACACTATTTGCTTGTACAGGGTATCTGAGCAGCCAGCCAGAGCTGCTCAGGGAGAACAGTTCCTTGTGCACAGCAACAGAATAGAGTGGTACCAAGAAAGCTGCTTAAGGACAAGCTCCTTACAAATATGCTGGATCCATCCCTTCAGGCTGTAGTACCTGAACCCATTTGCAATTCTGCTTGTAGCTGAGGGAGCAGGTAGATGTGCAATGGGAGGGGAACTGCTGGAGATGCAATGATCACATAGGATCCTTCAGACAAAAAAATGACAGCCCTTGAGGGGTTCGTGGCACGGCAGTGTATGTCCAGAGGCAACATTAGAGATTTATTTCTGAAACAGTCACTCTCCATTTAGACAGGACATAAGGTCCATAGCTTCATATCTAAAAAGGTTTGATGAACACACCACAGAACAAAGCCAACTGGAAAAATAAAACCCTAGACCACACAGTGTGAAAGTTCGTAACTTAACCTGAAAGAAGAGAAAAAAAAAACACCACTGTATTTTTACCACAGACTCAGAATCTAGGTTATGCCAACTTCATTGGCAAAGGAAAAGAAATTCAATGGAGCCTTTCACTCTTCCTTGCTTACCCATCTAAATCCATGGTCCTGACTTAGAGATGAGAAGTTCCCACAGGTTTTAAAGGCATTTGGGAGGGGATGGGTTTTAATTACACTGTTTTCTGAAGAAAAATAAAAGAGATTGAGGGGAAAAAAAAAAAAAGCATCTGTAACAGACACTTGCTCACCAGAATGAGGTTTTATCTACACAATGCATAATGTATCGCTTAGTCTTAAAAGGAATGAGTGCTAGACATACTTGCATACTTAAGTACAAAATACTTTTGAATATTGCAAGTAATACTGAGGGGGCTCTAATAGAGCATGTATTTCTGTGAGTAGGCACCAATGGCACATATCTAGAATAGAGGAAAAGAAAATGACGAAAGAGATTAAGTAAACAAAACTTGTAAACAACAATGAAGATTGCAGAAGTAAGTATGTGCACAGGTTCTCTATAAAAAAAAAAAAAAACAAAGGAGATACTTCTGGTGAAAAAATCTTAGTCAAAAGACAGCATATGCCAACATATAGACATGATAGTGTATTTAGCACAGGACTGAGAATAGTACAGACTGCAGTGCATAGGCACTGTGTTTGGCTGATACTGCACGTTCCAAATGAAGTTCTTTTTTCAAGATAGTTATAATTTTAGAAATAATTCTGATAAATAAAAGTACAGTGGTAATATTTTTATTATTACTCTAGCAATTATTTTACTGACTATTCTGAGAAAAAAATACATAATGTACATTTCTTTTGAATTTTTCTACAAATTTTTCCTTTCTGGTATTTCTTTATAAGGATTGGAAAAAGAAACAAAACAACAAAAAAACCCACCCCTAAAGTCACCATTTATTCCTAAACATTTTGGGCTGCTTTCTCCCCAAAACATATGTATTCCTGCATTTCACAGGGGTTCTAGATGCTGTGATCTGTACCAACTGTCAGCAGTCCATAAAAAAGAAACAATACACCAGCTGGTGTTTATGGTTTTCAGCCAACCTCCCATTCTTAGTCCCTCTTCCCTGAAAACACCTCTGGACTAAAAGACTACTAGAAGATCCCACCCACTAGCCTGTCTCCTTTGCGCTGTTAAGAGTCTCAACAAGGAGAAAAACAAGTACCAAGAAACACATACACAGTCTTTGAAGCTAGTTTGAAGTGTTCACTTAACAGTGGGAAATATTAAACCAAACCTTATAAAAAAAGTTGCTTTGTACTCTACTGATAGCATTTTGGAAGACGTCTCTTTGTTAATGTCTTTATTATTTAAAAAAATCTCTCTGGTGACTCAGCCTAGAGCCTTAAGAGGTATTTTTCGCTTGCTAATTTACCTTGATCAACTACACTTAGGTAGTTTTTCACCTGTCAACACATCCAGAAGCTTTTAATGGCTTCCTGGCATTAGACAATAGCATATATTCTCATGTGTTCTGTTATATTTTAATTGGCTAAGTTTTTAGGAAGCTATCAGCCCATCATCACTAAATACCAACATCAAAACAAACACACGTGAAAAATAAAGCCGTTACAGACATGATTTGGACTTTCAGTGTAGTGAACAGGGCAATGCTGGTTGAAAGAGAGGAAAATAGGCACAGGATATCTGACCAGCCTCTTTTTTAATCTGTGTAAATCTGTTAATACCAAATAACATTAAGACAAACAAGCTGACAAAACTCAGTTTTACTCTGCTGACCAAGACCACTAGCCTGCTTCTCTGCATGTAATAGTTCTTCCGTGATGGAAGTCATTCCTCATGTCATAAACAAATCACTGAAACACCCTAAGAGTAAGAAAAGACACATAGATCTTACTGACATGTTCTGACCTTTTTACAGCTTGTGTTCCCCCTCCTTTCTCATCGCCTGTAGGTTTTGAAGGGGATGCAACAGGCATTGCTCCTGCTCCCTACTGCAGTCAGCTGGGGAGTTCCGCTTCAACTCCAGGCAGGGATGGAGCAGTGCTACCACCTCGGGCTCTGCTGGAGATCAAACCTTTGCAGTCCCGGCGGGATAGGCCAAGGATGCGGGACCCCTGACTTGGGATGTACAGCTGATCCGTGCACCTCTGCCCCTCATGTGGGATAAAAGTGCTGCTGGTCCCACAGGAGAACATGCCTGCTGCTGGCCAGCCCAAGCCTTGGCCACGCTTCTGCTTCAAAACATGGGTGCCAGCAGCCAGCAAAAGGCAAACAGTGCTGATTCACCTGCAAGGCTTTACGTGTAGGAGGCAATAGCCAGGGAAGAAAAACCCCATACGCCTTTTTTGTGCACCACCGTAAAGCCTGTGTAAGAAGGCTGAAAGGCCACCGATCCCACAGGGAGCACTGCACACATGGGAAGGTGTGGGGGGACACCTAAGTGCAGCTGTTGGTCTCACCCAGCCAATTTGCTTAGAAATTATTTCTCCACCCGGCTGGTATTTCAGTATTTCACCACAATGTGCAAAGTGCTCTGACTCTTTTACATTCTTTTCCCTGTACATCCCTTTTCTGCTCCCCAAACAGAGGCAAATAACCAGTCTAAAGAAGCAGACACCTGCACAAAGATCAGGCTTCTCCATGACAGACCCAGTTTTACACTTAGTGGGTCACTGGATAATTCCTTCAGCTAGTCAGACATTAAAGCATCAGCACCAAAATTCAGCCAAATTACTAATTCCTGTTAATTATCTAACTTAATATTGGGCTACTGGATTAATAATTGGTACCCAGGTAAACACACAGATCGCTGCCCACCACCAGCAACAACTATGAGATTGGTTAATTATGAAGGTACATCACAATTCTGCGTTTAGCATGGTGTGATTAAGATTTAAAAAATGTGTTCTTGTCAGCTTCCACCTAATACTATAAATCTAAGCACAGGAATTCTGCACTTTACACTTCTAACACAGCAAACAATAGTGACGAGAAACAGATCACTTTACATGCAACATTATACATTCAATTTTAACCAGTGGTGTTGAACTCAAGCTTTACATTTTACCTAACGTTCCAGAAATTCATTAGTTGGCTTCAGGTACAGAAAAACTCATACAAGAGGCTCATGTTTAAAGTACATCACAACACTCAATTCTTTTCAGCAACACTTCGAATAACGTAGGTTGGAAAAGGCCTTTAATATCGAGTCCAATCGTAAACCTCACACTGTCAAGTCCACCACTAAACCATGCCCCTGAGGGCCACATCTACAGATCTTTTAAATACCTCCAGGGACAGTGATTCCACTACTTCCCTGGGCAGCCTGTTTTAATGCTTAATCCAACTTATTCTGTCTTCAAGACTGATTTGATACGATTTATGTATCTTTGGATTTAGAACTGTGAAATAATTTTCTAGACAGCTGAACCAGATCTATCAGAAATGTAGGGGCGTTATCAAAAACAATGCAAGACATGACATAATCACATATGCACCTTCCCATATCAATCAATTTCATACATTTCTCTTGGACAATATAGATACACACTGCACCATGTGCAAACCCGGTCCATGTAATTGCACATTATCACTGTAGAGATGGCACGCATCTGAGCAAGCATGGGGAGGGAAATGCAGAACTTTTCACGTTTTGTTCATAAGATGTTCAGACTTCAATCTACAATAATGAACGGGGATTTATGAAAACAAAGAATTGCTTATGGGCCCTATGGCACAGGGTAACAGTCCAGCTAAAATAAACCTGCTCAACAGAAGATACTCAGTACCCAAACTGTTTTGGTACTATGTTAAATTCTGCATGCTGTTCTCTTTTATAAGCTATGAAAACATGATTCTTATTACGACGGCACACAGAAGCATCCTCACAAAACAGTCGTCCTCATTTTTTGACCTATGAAGCTTTCTGGCTTTGTCCTGTCACCATCATCTTCTTTGGTCTCCTTGTTGCTCTCCTTCCACATCCTTAGCACCTTCAGCTACTCTAAAAATGAATTAAATGGAAGTCAAAATCACTAGCAGCTTTGAGAAAATGACCCTGCACCTGACAGGACAGAAGGCACTGAGCTCAAATCACTGCAAGGTTGGCAGTTGCCGGCCTGCACATCTCAGGGGTTACCACTCAAAGCTTTTCTATGCTCCTGACACATCCAGTCCATTCAAGATCACAAGCTTTATCCCAACTAAATATACCATTCCTGGAAAATGCATCAAAAATCACCATCCACTGTTTGTCTCACCAGTGTGAATCAGAGCACATTTTCAAGGGCATGTCCCCAGCAAGTTGGATTTGTTTTTCTGCATGATTTGAGCTATTATTTTGGCATTCCCAAGGGCATGAGCCGAGACATTATTTAACCCAAAGACTCTAGGCACTGGTACAACATTTGCTATATCACCACGGTCCATAATGGGAAGTAAGTTTTAAAATAGCAATAGAAATAGTCACAGACAGTAGGATTACACTGCATAAGAATTATCATCATCAGAACCTACGTCTGAGTCTTCCCCCAGCACAACCCCTTCCAGGCTGGGACTATCAGCTGGGAGGTCCTCACAACTGGTGGCAGAGGCTAGGAGCCAGAGTCAGCTTCCACAGTTGTTCCCTAGCTTAGCAGAACTTTAAGTGTGGGGCTCTATCACTTATTTCCCTCTTTCCTGAATCTTTCTTTTTGTAATACCAGTTTTTGACAATCTCTTCTAATCCCTGGTTTCCAGGATGCTTCTTGCCCTGGTTTCTACTCTGGCCCCTTGGGATGAGTCATGCAGCCTTGACTCCTCAGAATCACTGTCCCATTTAAAAAACAAAAACCCCCCAAAAAACCCAAAAAACCAATCAAACAAAAAAAAATAATCCACAAACACCAAAAAAAAGCCCAACCAACCAACCTAACAAAACCCACCAATACCAGTAAAAACATAGACTTCATAGGATAATTTTAAGTTTTTACTTTTTTCTCACTTTCACTTATACCTCTTGCTATTTTGTGTTTTTCTCTAAATATTTCCATGTTGATTCTGAAAATGCAGCTGTTCTTAACAAAGATACAGCCCCAGTCAATAGATTTCAGCTCAAAAAAAAAATGCTTTCAGCAAAAAAACCTCATAATTTTCACAAGAAAAGCTGTAATATTACAATTATTTACATAGTTTTAGTCTTCCTTGCCTGTTCTTACAAACTGTTAAAAACATATGTGTATTTACAGCTAAAAAAATCTTCTGAGTTTTGGCCCTGAATATCTTTTGCACATGCATCTTGGCTTTACGGCAGACAGAATTTATCCTTTTTTATTCTGCTAGCAGATAACTCACTTAACCATTGCCATAAAAGGGACAGAGCTTCAAGCACAATACGAAAATTCTTGGAATGTTTGAGTCTACCCTCACTTAGCTGATTTTTTCCCTTAATATGTGCATTATGAATACAAACCATTAATGTACTAATTTTTCTTCAAATTTTTGTTCCAGTTCTTTACAGCCCTGTAAGTCCAAGCCAGTGTAATTTTTCAGCCTTATTTGGGTTTCATTACAATCTTGGGATTTGTTTCAATGCTTTTAGATTATCAAATATTTCAATAGAAGTCTTCAGTAGACTAGAAAACAAGCTTTTCTTCCACTAGATAAACAACTGGACTAATAAGAGCAAAAGACTTACAATATCCAGTAAGCACATAACTATCCAGTGAAAATGGGATAATTTGTTTTATCCTTTAGCTACAACTGAAACACTTGTCATGACTTAAAAAAAAAAAGCCTTTTTCATTCTGGTGTCTCTATACTAAACTAAGGACCCTATAATTTATCTGTTAAAATAGAACCAGCTAATAAAAGAACACATTTTCCCCTAAAT
Organism: Pterocles gutturalis; assembly: GCF_000699245.1. NCBI lineage: Eukaryota > Metazoa > Chordata > Aves > Pterocliformes > Pteroclidae > Pterocles > Pterocles gutturalis. Next base: position 7,500 of record NW_010104103.1, on the reverse strand, counting down.
TAGTGATTGTTTGGATGAAAGATTACATACTTCACTGTGATTTCCAAATATCTATAGAAATAATGCTCATGTAAGAACGGCATCAACTATATTGATAAATTAGAACACTTTCATCTACTAAACAAACTATTTAGAAATGCTGTACCAGGTTCATGCCCCAGTGTTAAGACATCTTCACGTACAGAAGAGGCAGCAGAGGGCACCTTGGCTAGAAGGAAGGTTCACCATCTAGGCAAAACCACAGACACCCCCCATGTAGCCAGGGAGATTACAAATCCCACAGCAGCTGAGACAAACGTGGGCACAGAAAAGGCTCGACATTAGTTTTTAAAAGTGGTAGAGGAGATGCCATGTTAGTTGCCTCAAGTAATTTTCTTCTAGCAAATGCTAGGGAATACCACCAGACTATTGGCAGCTTTTAAAAAAGTTCAACATCTAGACTGATCTGTGTCTTTTGTCATATCTCAATTCAGAGATGAAGCACAGTCTGCAAACTTGAGCTCTTCAGCACATCTTCTTTGCTCCCACTCTTAACAGCTGAACAGTGTTCTCCACTGGGGTGCCAAAACTTTACCTAAAAACTTATTTCTGCTTCACAGTTGCAGCATTTGAAACCTTCTTTAAGGTATACATTGTTATCTGCAGAGAGGATAATGGATAGTTTGTCCCACGCTTAATTTTTAAGACTGTATCTCTTGTGAATGCAAAAGACCTAACTCACCAACTTTTAAATTAAAATATTCTAGTTCATCCTACTAATCCTTGTGTATTAAACTAATTCTTGTATTTATTTTATAACTTTGATGATTTCTTCTGCCAGTTCCCTCTCAGCCATCTTGATAACCTTCACCTCGAAACGGTCTCTGTCACTGCCACTAGCGGATGAAAGCCATAAAAAGATGAAAGACAATTAATTATTAATTTGCAATTTGTTTATTCTGCCTACTTGACAGCACTTTGTGTTTTGTCCTTTACATTGTTCTCTTGAAGATGCACACCCTTCCTCAAACCCTGCAAGAGGCTCTCTGCCAGCAGCACTTAAGGTGAAGGCAGCAAGAGCCGTGCACAGAGAGAAAAAGCAGAGGAAAGGAGGGGAACAGAGGATGTTTAGCAGTTCTTCTCTTGGATCTACCCAAAACCACTCTCCAGCCTCCAAAAAATTCCATAGAAGCAGCTGAATAACTTTGCTAATAACACTAAGAACACATAGAAAGTTACACTTCCTATGAATTAAGTTGTCACATTGTTGGAAAAGTCTTACACTATTTATTCCAGAACACGTGTGAGGACAGAACCTTTCTCGTATGCTACATGAAGGTAACATAAGAAAACACGGAAAGGAAAAAAAAAAAAAAAAAGAAAGAAAAAAGAAAACCCATCATTTTCCAGCTCTTCTCTGGCTTTCCTCATTTCATCTTTGGCCATGTCTTTTTTATTATGTTACTGCAAGGCAATCCAGGCCAAAAAAAAAGGAGTTTTTTTGTGGGCTGTGAGGCAAGGCTGACTCATCTCCAGCTGAGCAGATTCCCAGGCTGCCGGCTCCCACAGCACCTGCCACCTGCTCCCACACTGAAGCACCTTGCACCAGAACCACACCGATGCTACTGAAACACTAGCACAGGTCTAAAAGCAGGACTACAATCCTCATTTGAACCCATATGTAGAAGTTTTCAGAAGCTTGATGACTTGGCAAATCAGAGGTGCTATTTCCTGTCACCACCACCCACTCACGCAAGCTAAGAAGAGTTAATACAATCTTGAGGCTTACAAAGTTTTTTGCCCATGTTGGAAATGCAATGGAAGCAGGCACTATGGGATGTGGGCTGTAAGAGGCTTCCTAAGAAATATGTATTTGAGATATTGGATCAATCAAAGCACTAACAAGTGAATCTGGAGCAGAACAGAGCATAGCAGAAATACAAGGGACTGGAAGCTAAAGTGCTTTTAAATATACACTACTACAGTGTTTTGTTTTTTTTTTATTTAGAAAGTTTATCCAAGCTCTTCCTTCTGTAAGAAAAGATCTTAGAGATAAAGGAAGGTTAAGCAGCCATCTTTTTAGTCTTTGAAACATTTACCCAAACCTGCTTAGTTATATACATCTATTTTCCTCCATGCTGAAATAAGAACTTAAAGCTAAAATGAACACAATTTTTTTTATCCAGCTTTGATCATCCGTTATCTGTTTATACACATCAGAGAGTAACAATACAGTGGGTTTTACATATATATATATATTTTCTACTTATATTCTTGATAAAGAACACATTCGCCCTTTACTGCAAGTCACTTCAGATTAGAATAGCATAATGATAGTAACTGATGTATTGGCAATGTTTTCATTTGTTCTGTGATTTACTTCCACATTGTCCAAGATACTGCTATATAAAGGCTCTTGGAGGGCTAATGTCACATACTTTTCTGATGTATTAAATCACAAAGAAGAATTCCAGCCACTCACAGCCCAGAGGATCAAATATTTATCTTCCCACAAACATTGATAAATTGCAGCAGTACTTCACACCTTCAGCTACTCACTAAAGGCACAGGCTGCTATTGCAGTCAGGTCATAGCCCATGCCCAAATTCTTCCCTGTGACCAAATCTTGCAAGGTGTTAAGGGCCTTTGTGATGGGAAAGTCAACGGAAATTCTGGAAAGGGAGCATTATGTAACTTTTAAACACTGATGAAGTAAGTCAATTTATTCTCATGTTGAGGTTGTTGAATCTTCCTTTGTTTAGTCTGGTTCTATAAAAAGAACAATATTCATAAGCCTATCCCTAGAGATGGTTTCTGCCATTTTTAAACAATTGTCTTAGCTGCCTGCAGCAGCTATCCTACATTTCTCTACATGATCAAGACAACTGCCAGTATATATATCCAGCATAACTTCAGGCATTATATAACCTAATTATATCCCAGGATTATATATGCTAAGCAGAGGAGCTGCAATGAAACACCACAGTAGCCCTGCAGGCATTTGATACACATAAACGCTCAGAAGTGAAAACTGTGCTAATTGGGATGATGGTCCAGGAACACACTTGCGTGTGCTGACGCTCAACAGCTGGCTGCAGGAACAAAGTTCACTGAGATGAGTCAGGACCAACTGCTCAGGGACTGCATTATCCAACACAGCCAGCAGCAAACAGCCCAGCAGCAAACAGGTATGTGCTTCTGAAACAGCATACCCTTCTCTTCCAACTCCTGCACCCTGTTCCACAATGCTCTAGAAAAGGTGGCCAGAGGGAGAGGGGACACAGGCAGGAAGGACAGCAGTGACAATGACATTTCCCTAGGAGCAAGGAATCACCAGGCCTGCCCCCTCATCCCCAAGTGCCCATGCATTTTCATCTGCATACATATTGACGAAATGACTCCCCATGGCTGGGGGCCAACACGCAAACCCACAACCACCGCTTCCCTGGCAAGCGCTCCTCACCACAGGCTGGAAGGCTACTTTCCTGCAGCACACCTGGTCTCATCCTCCTTCCTGCCAAGCCACTTCGCTCCAACAGGAGGAAAGGGGAGTGCTATACTTCTCTTCTTCAGACCTTCCCACACCCCACCATAGCCTGGCAGGAGGAACCAAACCCATTTCCCATTTTCTTCTGAAACCTTTGAGCCCAAGGGGTGCTTAACTTACTGGAAGTCATTTGGGTCTCTCCTTCTGGCCACATGTCCTAAATTGAAGTGACCGTCCTGAATTAGCTTTGCTAGACGTGCTCTTGGTATTGCCAAGTCCTTGAGGACATTCAGGGACAAGGAAGTCAAATGGCCACAGGGGATAGGTCTCTCAGCATCAAAGACAGTGGCAGCCCTAGACACAAAACGCTGCAGAAGGCAGGTGCCTGACCCGGTCTTATCTCACTAGTAAAAACACACGCCAGTGAAGTGCTGCCAGTCATTCAGACTTGGTCATATGACTTCTCTTCAGTCACATGCCAAAAGCCCAAGTAATTTTCTTTTTATCTGTTCTTGGGTTATGTGCCGTGCACATCTTCATCTCAATAAACCATGTTTTTAATGAAAAAGGAAGAGAAAAATTGCTCAGATTAGTTGGAAGCAACTTATTCTTTTTGCTTTTGGCCTAGAATTGTATGTGTCAGACTGTGGCCACAAACATTATATAAAAATCAGAGGGGTGACATGAGGGCAACAGAGCAGAGCCGCCTCTGCCCGGCCATGGCCGGGGCAGCACTCCCCAGACAGGGCTTACCCGGGGACAGGAACCTCCTGGCCTCCCACCAGTGCGTCCCCAGCTGCCACCACACACTCCGCTCAAACAGTGCTGGTGGAATCTGCACTGCCCTTGTGGAAAAAATTATGCATGCTTCTATCACTGTTTTGGCCTGCCTTCTCCTAGTAGCTGGATAGAGCTTGACCTCAGCTCTGTCCCAGCTCCTGTTCTACCAACACTACGTGGAAAGGGAGTTGGGTTGGGAACTCAGAGAGACCACTAAGCCCACCACCAAGCAGCAGCAGATAGGGCATCGCCTCCATTCCCCCAGCATTATATGGCAGCCAGCCCTCTCGTGTGGAAGTTGACTCGCCCCAGGGCTTCAGCATAGCCAGAAGATCTTGCTCCATTGCAGAAAGCACAGAAATCGGCATTGCAGCGGCATCAGCAAGATACCAAAACATGAAGCTGGGATTTCCATGGCATTGTCATCTCTCAACCAAGCAGTACTAATGTTAGGAAATGGACTTTCTTCAAAGGAAATGGCAGCCTGAAGAGTGTCAGAAATGAGAGCCCCTGCAGAGATCCATCAAAACAAGCTTCCCCTGTAACTGTCTTGTGGAAGCAGCCTCTCAGCCTGACCTGGAAACATCTTAATCTACTGCCCTGTCTTCCACTCTGCTCTCCTTACAATTTGAAAATTAATCTCCTGAGAAGAACACAGAACAGTACAAAAGCCCCGATTAGTATTAATATTTAAATTATAAATAATTTTATTTATCGACATAAAAAACACTGAGCTTCCAGTGCCACATCTGGATGCACTTTACAGTGCCAGATTACAACCTGCAGGAGCTGCAATGGAGCAGCTCCCTTTTCTGTACTTGAGGCACGTGATCCCGACAGTAGCTGGCTCAAGGCTGGCTCTGTTACGTCAAATGCCTCTGTGAGAGCAGTCCTTCCAAATCTCCTTGTATGTATTTAATCACAGATATGTCAGTGACAAAAACAATTTTTCACTCTGCCAGCCCTGTTACACTGCAGAATCACCACCACCAACATAGACAGCATGAGCTGCTTCTGCTACAAGTTTGCACTTACCCGCAGGGTCTCAATCTCAATTACTTATCCCTGCCCAACTGCAGTGCATGTATGAAGAAACACTTTCACTGTGAGGGTGACTGAGCACTAGCATAAATTGGCCAGAGAGGTTGTGGAGTCTCCATTCTTGGAGATACTCAAAACCTGGTTGGACACAGCCCTGAGCAGCCTTCTGTACCCGGCCCTGCTCTGAGCCAGGGCTTGGACTAGATCATCTCCAAGGTGCTCTCAGCCTGAGTGACTCTGTGATGAAGGCCACAGGGCAATTAAGAACATGGCAAGACTGTGGCTGCATAAACATGACTTTTTTAAAAAAAAATCTAGCTAACAGAAGCTTTTTTGGGGCAGAAAAGAACCAACAGCAGGGGGTTTTTAGTTTTTTGGTTTTTTTTTTTTTTCAGAAGAAAAGCAGTTGCTCTGTTCAGCCTATCACAAAAAGAAGTGCACAGAACCTTGCCTACACAACTACTCTTTAAATGCAAACACGGGGAACGCATTTGTCTGAGGACAATGTGAGCATTGGGCCAGCTCTGCCAGCTCTCCAAAAGCAGATGTAAGCTGTCCTGCCCAGCTGCACAGTGGATCACACCACCCGGCCACAATTACTCAGAGGCATCAACCTGGCTCAAGGACCTCCAAAGAGCAGCCCCTCGACCACCACCCACGCCCGGTATGCCACAGGCCAACAGCAGTCTTCACAGCCTTTTGGGTAGTTGCTAGTGACAGGCAACAGCATGGAGCTGGGGACAATGCCAACAGAAGTAAACTGATGGAAAGGCCACCCATGTACGGCTGAAAGTTTAAGGCAACAAAACTGCAAGGAGCTGCACTTCCACAGCATACTTGTGTTTCCCGGTGGCGCTGAGGAGGAACTCTAAGTCTGCAGCCAGCATAGCATAGAAAGAACAGTTAATTATGGGGAAAATTTCATAATATAATTAACAGCTCCAGATTACATTTTAAGGAATCTTGATTCTAATAAGACAATTTATCCAGCACATAAAGGATACTTTGAAAACAGAGCTTCTTCAGAGTTGCTACAGAAGACCTGAAATTGTACAATTGATAGTAGGTTTTGTACCTTCTTTTAATAAGCACATCTTCCCTACATCTTTCCTGTCTTTGATTGACAGCCATGGTTAACCCAATGACTTCACTTCACAGCACAAGGTGGGAACATATCTCACAGACAGATATTTATAGCTCTAGGAATACCAAATTCAGAACTCAAACGTGAATCACTTACTTCTTCACTTCACTTACACTATAATTAATTAAAATTAATTATATCCTGAAAGGAATACAGTTTAATCAGCTTAATATCACACGATGGGTGAATCCCCTAAGAAATACATCACTGAGTGATTTACTGCAATCACAGTAAGCCTGATATTATCAGCCTAGGAGCAACAGATAAGACATCAGAAGTTCAGTGCATTTCTCACTTCAGATGATTCAAGGCTTACATACTGTCCCCATGGTCATACAGAGATACCATAATTCATTATAGAACTTAACTTCATCTGAAACTGCAGAAAAGGAGTTTAATAGAAGCTTTCCCCATGCTTCCTTTACTGATTAAAATGATAATACAAGATCTCACATTTATAGCAGGAAGCACAACAAAAATCCATCTGCCCATGCCTACTGAAGAGCTTTCTTCAGCCATGAATTTCACTACTCTAGTATCAACCTAATCAAAAGCAAGAAAGGAAGGAGACACGAAAGGATGAGCTAATTCAAATTATTCTGTTAACTGCCCTCTACTTCGAGGTACAAAAGGAACTGCACAAATACTTCAGGAGCGCCAGGTCAGAGAGTCCTTTAACTTAAGGACAGCGGATAGCTAATATCTCAGTGATAAAATTAGCTCCCTGAGCAAAACTTTCAGACTACTTGCATACTTTCGATTTTAAATGTCTGTGGCTGAATCTGGCTCCATCGGGAAAGGTGCCAACACTGAACTTTAGCCATTAACATCAGGATCCCTCCCGGTCCCCAGCCTACTGCCCATCGTGGGGGTCAAAGGCAGGGAGCACTGCACTCGGAATCCAAGCAACCAACCATTAATTTTTTTTTTCTTTTCTTCTTTCCGCCCCCCTACAAAAGCCCACTTTTGGTTGAATTGTATTTTTTTTACAGTGGAGACACAACTTTCTGCTTTTAAGTCCCGCGCGGGTGCGTGCTTTATATCCCCTCCCCAGCCAGCGGCGCCCCTT
>NW_010104102.1:0-241 GCF_000699245.1 Pterocles gutturalis | reverse complement strand
CCCTACCCGCAGCCCCTGCCTTTCCCCTGGCCACGCGCGAGTCCACCCGTGGCCCCTTTACAACACCCAGCTCCTGGTACCTCCTACTTTTGTCTTTTTTTAAGAAAGAAAAAAAATAATATTATTAAAAATGTAAGTTTAAAAAAAAGAAAAAAAAAATGGGACAAGCCCCCCTCAGCCCCTTTGCCAGTTCCCCCCTCCCCACCCTGAGCCCTCTCGCCCTGTCCTGACTTTTGTACAG
>NW_010104101.1:96701-96917 GCF_000699245.1 Pterocles gutturalis | reverse complement strand
GCTTCAGTGATGTCTCTGCTTAGAAGTACCTCAGTCCTCTTTCCTTTCCTGCTCTGTCACCTCAGCTATCTAAGGTTTCTGAGAGACAAGAAAGGTTTTTGTCCCATTTTGGGAGCTGAGCAGTGGCTCTCTGGCTGATCTCCAGTTCAGGTGAGCCATCCCTCCCAGCACGCCCCGGCCAGGAGAGCCATGGCTGGCTGGGACAGAAGTGGGGGG